>NC_133102.1:30002889-30202889 GCF_022965805.1 Primulina eburnea
GTCCGATCTTGACAGAGTCCATAATGTGTTTCACGTATCGATGCTCAGGAAGTATATTGCAGATCCTTCCCATGTTCTTCGCCACGAGCCATTGGACTTGACGCCGAATTTGACTTACCAAGAGATTCCGGTCCAGATTTTGGATCGCACTGTCAGAGTATTGAGGAACAAAGAGATCGGCATCGTTAAAGTCCTTTGGAGGAACCATTTGATCGAGGAGGCTACGTGGGAACCAGAGACTGAGATGAGAGAGAGGTATCCTGAGTTGTTCGTGCCGTGACGTCAATTTCGAGGACGAAATTCCTCTAAGGAGGGGAGATTGTAATAGCCGAGCCCGGTGTACGGTACGGTTTAAGCTTTATTGTGTTAATTGGGTTTATGATTAGTCGTTTATAGTTGTGTTTTGGGCTATAGTATTATTGGTTATTATTTATTTGAGGTATTAGTTGGTGTTGATTGTTCGTTTCAGCGTTTCGGATCGATTTTAGTTGAGTTTGTACTGTTCATTGCCGTGAGTAGAGTGCACCCGCGCTCTTAGATGAGTGCCCCCGCGGTGTACTATTCATGATTTTGGTTTTGGAGGGCCGTGGCATGACCGCACCCGCGGCAGTGCAAGGACCGCACCCGCGGTGTGCACCGCACCCGCGGTAATTGTAGCACCGCACCCGCGGTGATCGTGCATGAGAATTATTTTGGTATGCCGTGAGCATGGCGCACCCGCGGTGCTTGTGTTGGCGCACCCGCGGTGTAAGTATGGGCGAGTTTTTAAGTGACTTTTTGGGAGTTGTTGGCCATACCTACCTTATCTTCTTTCCTCCATTTCCGATTTTCTCTCTTTTGGCAAGGGTTTTCATCCATTTCAATTGCTTCCCACCTTTGATTCTTGGCTTTGTTTCGATTTCCGACTTGAGATCATCGTTCTCCGTGGTATAAGGAAGCTTAGGTAAGTTTTTGGTGCGATTCTAACGAGGTTTTGAGTTAAGGGTTATTTTGGATTTGATGTTTGAGTTGTTTAATGGATTATTTGGCTTGTACTTGTGGATATAGAGTTGATATTGGTGTTATTTTTGGATTATTGTTGTAGGTGGTGTACCAAGAGCTTATTTGAGGTGTTCTATTGGTAGTAAGTGGAATTTCATCCTTTTTGCTCACATGATATTATATGTATTGTGTTTTAAAGATTTCAAAGTGTTATTCCCTTCCATTGCTCCATTGTTATGTATTGATTTCATTGATTATCTATTGGAGGCATTGATGTCTCACCATTGTTATAAAGGGAATACAAGAAATATTATGAGATTGCGAAACGACGGCCTTAAATGCTATTGAGAATTCAAATGTTTTATTGGATTGATTTATCATAGCCATGGCATTGCATGCAATTAGATGATCATCGACCATAGGCTTTTATCCCCTCACAGTTATCGATTTATATCGATGGGATATTGGCAACCACAGTTACAGATACTATTGATATCAATCCAACCATAGAAAAGAGAAATACCATCGTATTGCTATCTATTGCTATTGCTATTGCTACAGTTATTACTACAGTATTCATGTTTCAGAGTCGATGGTATTTATGATTTAAAAGCCATGTTTTACAGAGTATACTATGTATCATTGCTATGTAAGAGTTCCACTTGCTGAGATTTATTCTCATTTCAGTTTATTCATGTGATGCAGATAAGAGCGACAGACCGGGGCAGTGATCGTGGATGGGGGTCATATGCATGCACCGTTGGAAGGAAGGATATTTTGTATCATTTTGGGACATGATCATAAGAATGATTATTTTGTATTTTGTATGTCATTTGAATGATCATGTGTTTATTTTGTAAACATTTTATAAAATGTATTTTGAAACTCCTTCCATGTTTGAAAGAAAATTTTAAATTCCGCTGTATTTTAATTGTATCGGGTCAGGGTGTCACATTCAGGCTAGGAAGCTCATGCATAAAGGGTGTCGGGCGTTTCTAGCAACGTTTTTATCTGTCCCCGAGGAACCCAGCCAGTCAGCCTCAGATGTTCCGATTGTTAGAGATTTCTTAGATGTTTTTCCCGAAGACGTCTCTGGTATGCCACCCGAGAGAGAGGTGGAGTTTTCCATTGAGCTTATGCCAGGTACGACTCCGATATCCAAAGCGCCGTACCGTCTAGCACCGATAGAGATGGCAGAGCTTAAGAAACAAATTCAAGAACTACTCGACAAGGAGTTCATTCGCCCGAGTTTTTCACCTTGGGGCGCTCCAGTCTTTTTTGTTAAGAAGAAGGATGGCTCTATGAGACTTTGCATTGACTACCGAGAATTGAACAGGGTTACAGTGAAGAACAAATACCCACTTCCAAGGATCGAGGATTTGTTTGACCAGTTGCAGGGAGCTTCGATTTTCTCCAAGATTGATCTCCGTTCCGGTTATCACCAGTTGAGGGTGAAGGATGCTGATGTTTCCAAGACTGCTTTCAGGACTCGTTATGGTCACTATGAGTTCCTTGTGATGCCGTTCGGTCTAAAGAATGCGCCAGCGATCTTCATGGATCTCATGAATCGCGTATTTCAGCCGTATCTTGACCGGTTTGTGATAGTGTTCATAGACGACATTCTCGTCTACTCAAAGAGTCAAGAGGATCATAGAAGACATTTAACCACAGTGTTGCAGACCTTGCAGAAGCACAAGTTATTCGCAAAGTTCAGTAAGTGCGAATTCTGGTTAGAGAAGGTGGCGTTCTTAGGCCACATCATTTCTAGCAGTGGTATTGAGGTAGACCCAGCAAAGGTTGCAGCAGTCAGAGATTGGGTTCTGCCTCAGAATGCATCTGAAATCCGCAGTTTTCTCAGCCTAGCAGGATATTACCGGAAATTCATTAAGGGATTTTCCTCTATTGTCGTTCCACTCACATCATTGACCAAGAAGAATGTGAAATTTGTATGGAGCGAGGAGTGTCAGAAGAGCTTTGATACTTTGAAACAAGCTCTTATCTCAGCACCAGTTTTGGCCATGCCGTCAGGGCCCGGCGAGTTTGTTCTGTATACCGATGCTTCGAAGCTCGGTCTTGGCGCAGTATTGATGCAGCGTGGGAAAGTGATAGCATATGCTTCTCGACAGCTGAAAATCCACGAAAAGAACTACCCTACCCATGATTTAGAGTTGGCCGCAGTAGTTTTTGCCTTGAAGATTTGGAGGCACTATCTGTATGGAGAGAAGTGCCAGATCTTTACCGACCACAAGAGCCTCAAGTATTTCTTTACGCAGAAGGAGTTGGACATGCGTCAGAGGCGTTGGTTGGAGCTTGTGAAAGACTATGAGTGTGACATTAGCTACCACCCGGGTAAAGCTAATGTAGTTGCGGATGCTTTGAGCAGAAAAGTCGCAGTGATGGCTCATTTGAAGATCAGAGACCTCTTCAGCTTGAGATGCAGAGGTTTGATCTAGAGTCTTATCCTCAAGGTAGAGTTCCCCGTCTATCTACCTTGACGATTCAGTCTTCTCTTATTGACCGTATTCCCAGTGGTCAGGCAGCAGATGAGCAGTTGGCCAAGTGGAAGCAGAGAGATGAGGCCAAGGGCAGTGTCTTATATTCAGTCAGCGACGGTATAGTGCGATACCGAGACAGGATGTGGGTTCCTAACAGTGATACTATCCGAGCAGATATTCTATCAGAGGCCCATATGTCGCCGTACTCCATTCACCCTGGGAGTACGAAGATGTACAAAGATCTGCAGTTGTTGTATTGGTGGCCTGGGATGAAGAAGGACATCAGACGTTTTGTATCTGAGTGTCTGACTTGTCAGTTAGTGAAGGCAGAGCATCAGAGACCAGCCGGCTTGCTCAAGCCTCTTCCCATTCCTGAGTGGAAGTGGTAGAATGTTACCATGGACTTCGTGACCGGTTTGCAGAAGTCAGTCAGAGGATCAAATGCCATTTGGGTGATTGTAGATCGTCTTACCAAATCATCGCACTTCTTGCCTATTAAGACGACTTTCACCATGGTTCAGTATGCAGAGTTGTATATCCGGGAGATAGTCCGACTTCATGGTATTCCGGTTTCTATCGTATCTGACAGAGACCCCAGATTTACTTCCTCTTTTTGGAAGAGCTTGCATTCGACTATGGGTACGAAGTTGCTGTTTAGCACCGCTTTCCATCCGCAGACAGATGGGCAGTCAGAGCGAGTTATATCAGGTCTTAGAGGATCTTCTCCGTGCTTGTGTGATTGACTTCTCAGGGAGTTGGGAGTCGAAATTGCCATTGGTAGAGTTCACCTATAACAACAGTTTCCAGTCGTCTATTGGTATGGCTCCGTATGAAGCACTGTATGGCCGTAAGTGTAGATCTCCTGTTCATTGGGATGAGGTAGGAGAGAGAGCAGAATTGGGTCCAGAGATTATTCAGCAGGCTGCCGATGTAGTAGACAAGATCCGTGATAGAATGAGGACTGCATCAGAGTCGACAAAAGAGCAATGCAGATCAGAGAAGGAGAGACCTAGAGTTTGCCGTTGGCGACCATGTCTTTGTGAAAGTGACACCTATGAAGGGTGTCATGAGATTTCGGAAGAAAGGGAAAGCTCAGTCCGAGATTCATTGGACCATTTGAGATCCTTGACAGAGTAGGGACGCTAGCTTATCGTGTTGCTCTTCCGCCAAATTTGGCCGGAGTACACAATGTCTTCTACGTCTCTATGCTGAGGAAGTATATGGAAAATCCTTCGCATGTCTTGAACTTTGAGCCGTTGCAGCTTACTCCGAACCTGTCTTATGAGGAGAGACCGGTGCAGATCCTAGACCGGCAGGAGAAGGAACTTCGGAACAAGTTGGTTAGGCGAGTCAAAGTCAAATGGCTCAACCATTCAGAGGAGGAAGCTACGTGGGAATCTGAGCCGGAGATGAGGAGTCGGTACCCCGAGTTATTCGGTGAGTTTTAATTTCGAGGACGGAATTTATTTTAAGGGGGGAATGATTGTAGAACCCGTAAATTAGACTGCGTATAAGCCATGCATAATTCTAGTATTTTAAATTAAATTGACTTCATTGCATGAGTATTTAAATGATTTCTTTGAAGTTAATTATTTTATTTCAGTAGTTTAAATTTTATTCTTTTCAGTTAATTCAGGGTGGTCGGACTGGAGTTGGAGTTCAGAGATAAAATTTAAGATTCAGAAAATATTTCGAGAATTTATTTTAGCTAGCAAGTAAGTTAATTTAAGTTAAAAGAAGGTTTAAGGAATTAATCTTAGCAACTTGAGATGAGTAGGAAATAAATTCATTTAAGTTCCATAATTAAGAGGTTAGTTCACTAAATTATTTAAAAGATAGGTGAGGCTTTTAAGGGTTGTAAATTTACTTCATAATCAATATTTCCCCTCCATTTAAAAGATAAATTTCGGCCATCCCCTTATTATCTAGACAATTATTTTGCCAACTCACCTTTGACCATTTCCTTGCCATCCCTTAACTTGATAATCTTTTCATTTATTAAGCACCCTTAATTAATTAATATTAGTCAATAATCAACCTACATCTACCATGTAAGAATCGGCCACATGCACCCCCAAGAAGACTTGTCAAACATATTCAAATAATAACTTTAATGAGAGGTGGACTTGGTCTTGAGTTTGAATCCTTTATTTGTGGATCTTGCCCCTCACCTTTCCAACCATCATTCTCCTCCCCCATGACTGAAATTCAGAGAGTTTTAGAGTAGAAATTTCGTGATCCTCATAGCTAGAGCAAGAGAGAAAAATCGAGCAAGGTAGCAAGAAAAGAAAACGCTCCACCTCCTCCGTGCCGTATCGTTTCATTCTTTCGTTTTTCATTCAAACGAAATCAAGGCATGCATATGTTCTTCCTTGACTCTTCAATCAAGTCCTATTATCATTTATTTTCATTGTATGATCATTATTTCTATGGCAAAAACCGAAACATTGCAAGAATTTTCAGAAAAACCAACATGCAGATTTTCGGATTCTTCCCTTGAGCTCTCACGTTTGCTGCTGTTTCAGTTGCTACAGGTTATGGTTCGACTCCAGGCTCCCAAGGCGACTCCTAGACATGTAATAGGATGCATTAGGACCATGTTGGTCATTAAAACAAGCCCCATGCTTGCTGGAAAACCGAAATGATAGCAACCTCCCCATAGGTGCAGAAATGTGTTTCGAAATTCTGTTTGCTGTCATGTGGGGAACGAATCTGATCTTGGCTGCCCCAAGGCCCATAGCCATGGTTAGATCACTTCCCTAGCATGTCTAAGACGTGACTAAGTTGCCCTTTTGGTGGCTTGGTCCATGGTGCATCGGTTTTTTAAATCAAACCCAAGAACAGCCCCTGCACCCTTTCACCCCTCTTCATTTTACAGCATGTGTGTGTTCGATTTTTTGGAATGGTGTGGATCTTGGTTGGCCTATGGCCCTTAGCCACGGTTCATACCATGCCCACTAGATGTCTAGATTGTGCCATGGTCAATCAAATGGCCAATGGAACGATCCGTGACAGCAAAACAAGAACCATACCCCGACGTGCAGAATTGCTCTCGGGTGAACTCCTTTCGATTGTTTCTGGAATATTTCGAATTGTGGCTGGCCTAGGGCCCTTAGCCATGGTTCAAATCATTCCTTGGGATGTTGGTAAGAGCCTATGGTCGGTGGTTCAAGCCCCAATGGCCGGTAGTCTCGAAACCAACACAAGACATGCGATTGCGCAGCTGCTGGAATTTGACAGCAACTTGCTGCGGCGGTTCAGTGGCTTGTTCGAGTTCTCGCTTGGCTTTTAGCCCATGGCCTTGGACTGGACAGGTGCCTAATCAAGTTAGGAAGGTCATGTTTTTGGCCGTTCGTCATTCGGATCATTTTTGAAGTCGTACGAGAATTTACGGTGCGATGTGCCAAATTGACTCTCGAAAGAGCGTTTCTTGTTTTGGCCTCCATTTCACCTAGATTTAGACCCTCATCATTTTAGGAGCATTAGTTCATAATTTTAAGCGTATTTGAATCATGACTATACGTCGGTTCAGTGTTGGTTCGGGTTGGTTTGAAGTCATGATTAAATACGAAGTCGTTATACGTAATTGTCGCATTTTCAAACTTAATTGCATAGTTTGGTCAAGTAAAATCTATTGCATATTTTTCATGACGTATTTAGGTTGCAGCGAGCCTGGGAGCGATCCAATCTAGTTGGTAAAATAATACAGGATTTTTCATTATGCCATTTAATTATATTACGTGCATGAAAATAGAAAATACTTATTTTTGAGATTTATGCGATATTGCTTGTGGTCAATTCTCTATAATTGGAGCATTATTTTACACGGTCGACAGTGACCGATCAGTTCAGTTTGGTACCACCCGGTCGCCAGTGACCGGTCAGCTCAGTTCAGTTTGATATTCCCTTGTAGCCAGTTACCGATTCAGCTCAGTTCAATGCAGGGGCCACATGCGTAGACCATAATCTTAACAGAAAATTATTACCGGTTATTTCAGTACAGGGCTCCGAGGAGAAAACTTTTTACTATGATTTTTAATTCAGTCATGCACGTATTATATTTGCTCAGTACAAGTTATTTTCAGTATGCCTCATGACATGATATTTTATCCCATGCAAATTTTACTATAGTATCCACTCGTTACCTACGATATATGCATGTTGAGTCTTTAGACTCACTAGACTTGATTGTTGTAGGTACTGATGAGGCTGGGGCCGAGGGCGGGGACCAGTGAGCCAGCTTGGGTCGGCAGTAGTGGCACCCGAGGACCTCATTTTCAGCACGTGCCATTTTATGCAAACGTTTTCATCAGTTGTTGGATATTCTTAAATTGTTATTTTTCAAACAAATATTTATTTCCGCTGCCATTTTTAATATTAAACTTTGTTTATCAGTTTAACTTATGAATTAGACATTTTAATTATTTGAAAGGAAAATTTTAAATTTTTCCGCAAATTTTCAAGCAAGGTTATCAGAGCCCTTCTCAATATCTCTCAAATTACTTGGTCAAATAGTAAAAAAAATAACACAATTCAAACAACTCGGATATCTACATGTTTTGTTTTATGTGGAAAAAAATTTCGGATGAGAAGATTTTCAAAAGTGATGTGTATTAAAATATAATTTCTTGGAACACCAATGAAGATTTATGTGTAAAAAAATATTTTATTTGTGGTTGTCTCCCCAAATTTGGCTATAAATAGGGGTGCATTGTAATGAATTGAGATATCTCTCATTCTATGCACAAATCTTTGAGTTCATAATATTTCTCTCTTTATTTTTCCTTTATTTCTTCATTTAAACATAATTAGCATATTAATTTCATATTCAAAGTTTTATATTTTAATAATGAGTAGCTAACTTCCCAATGTTGAGATGAAAAAGTGAAGCTCTTATCATGATAATAAGGTTATTAAAAGGTAATAATCTATGTTTTAAATTATTTAATCAATATTTATTATTTATGTTATATTTATTTCTTTAAGTATTATTATACCCTACTTATAAGTGGGAGTTTTGATTTATTGTTGCTATATGTTACACTAAATTCTTGGAGATATTTAAATGTTAGTTTGGTATTACCAACCATTTAAAGTTGATGCTTTGTTTATTATATATGAATATATTATAATATTAATTTCTTGGAACCATTTAAATGTTTGTTTGGTATTACCAACCATTTAAAGTGGATGCCTTGATTTATTATATATGAATATATTATAATATTAATTTATTGATACCATTTAAATGTTATTTCGGTATTACCAACCATTTAAAGTGGATACCTTGATTTATTATATATAAATATAACATAATATTAATTTCTTGGTACCATTTAAATGTTTGTTTGGTTTTACCAACCATTTAAATTTGGAACCTTAATTTAGTGTTTACAAATATATATAGCACAATAAATACTTGACAACATTTATAAGTTTTGGTATATTTATATACTCATAAGATAATAATATATAATATAATATAAATATGATTATTTAATATATTGGAACCATTTTATTAAGTGGATTTCAATAATATTCATTAATGTTAACTTTATTAAAATACCAAGAGTGGATCATTTAATCTCAACTACTTAAATTAAAATTTGAACAATTAAAAATTACCAATTAAAGATTCAAACAATTAAAAGAAAAACAAAAACCAAAAGACATTGTAGTGGACTTGTAATTACTTTAGCTTCCCTGTGGAAACGATATCGGACTCACTGAATTATACTGCTTGTGGACAACTTGATCTTGGGAGTGCAACAATCAAATCGCAACAAGTTTTGGCGCCGTTGCCGGAGAAGTATAATTTAATTTCAAGTCTTTTTAATTTTGTTTATAGTTTGTTTTTCTTTCTTTGAAATTTTATTGCTTTTGTGTGTTTTTCTTTTGCATTTGCATGAGCATTTGGTCACGTACACTTAGTGGTCGGCTCATTCGAAATAACCCTTTATTTTTACAACATACGGCGGAAGAACCCATTCAGGAAAATTAAGATGAAATTCAATCTCAACATGATCATGATAGGCGAAGAACATTTAGAGATCACATGAATCCTACACGTACTAGTGCACCTTCATGTCTAGTTTTTCCCCCTGATGCATCTCGTTTTAATTTTAAGCCTGGTATTGTCCAACTTTTACCCAACTTCCATGGCTTAGATTCTAAAAATCCATACATGAATTTACGAGAATTTAAAGAATTTTACAACACATATAATGATCTAAACTGTAGCATGAACATCATTCGACTTAATATTTTTCCTTTTTCTTTAAAAGATAAAGCTAAAACTTGGCTACAAAATCTTAGATCAGGATCCATTCGAACATGGGATGAAAATATTATTGAAACTCTTGTGGAATAAAACATTCAAAAAGGGAGTACTCATGACCAATTAGATATTTGTTCAATTGATATTGTTAAAGAAAATATTGAAATTGATCTTGATTATTTTATCAGGTATCACTCGTTACCAGGATCATAGAAAGAATTTGAGGCAAAATATGACAACAAAGATGAACCACCCATATTAGAGTTAAAACCCTTGCCAGAAGAATTAAAGTACGCATTCCTTAGAGAAGATGAAACATATCCGGTGGTAATTTCTTTCAAACTACCAAGTGAACAAGAAGGTAAATTAGTTGATATGCTTACAAGAAATAAAAATGAAATTGGTTGGATACTAAAAGATCTCAAGGGCATTAATCCACTAATTTGCACACACAAAATTCATTTAGAAGAAAATGCTAAAACATCTCAACAACCACAAAGGAGATTAAATCCACACATGAAAGATGTTGTGAAAACTGAAGATCTCAAACTACTTGATGTTGTAATTATCTACCTTATTTCTGATAGTAAGTGGGTAAGCCCAATGATAAGTGTAATTTATTTCACTTTTATTACCTGTTTTTAACTTAGAATTATGTGATTCTTGAGCAATTTATTTGATTTGTTGTTGTTTTTGTTGTTATAGTTTGGAAGTATAGAATAAAAGTGTGAAGTATTAAAAGTGTTGAATTGGAAAGTGCAAAAAGATAAAAAAAATTTACAGTAGCTGCAGCGCACCCGCGCGTATTCATGTACCGCACCCGCGATAAGCTAGTGCACCTGCACTGAAATAGGCAGCGCACCTGCACTCATACACCAGAAAGAGGACCGCACCTGCGGTCTGTTCTTCACCGCACCCGCGGTCTTCGAAAAGCAGAATTCGGAAATTCTGTAACTTTGTGTGCTGCGTGTGGAAGTTTGAGAATTTTGTGTGCTACGACTTCTATCTTGTATGAACTATAATAAGACATCATATGCTACTATCTAGGGTATTGGGGAGCCAAGGAAAGAGTGAAGGAGGCTACTACTAGATTGAAGATCAAATCCATCAAGTTTGGAAGAAATCTTTTGTACAACTCCGGGAACGGAATCAGCTCTTCAAACTCTTGTTCTAAGTTCGTCTTTCCTTTGTTTTTAATTTGTTATGTCTTATTTTAAAACCATGTTTTGTTGTTTTTATTGTGTTTTTATGAACTAAGTTTTAATTCTAGAGGAATGATGGAACAAAACTAGAAACCATGTGTTAAAAGTTATAAATTAAGTTATTTAAATTCTTCATATTGTTCATTTGTATTGTTCTATTCTTAATGCTTTCAATTTATTTGACATATTTTGAAAGATTTATATGTTTACAATTTAACACTCGGAAGAGGAAATTATAAACAAGAAAAAGATCAAATACATCAATGGTATTTATAGAGTTCGGAAGGCATATAATGCTATCGAAGCCTATAGAGAATCTAGTGTTTTTTGTGTTATTTAATTGTAAATTGTTAATGGGAAAGTTACAATTCATTTTTAGATAACAAATATCTACTTATTACTTGGAAGAGGGAATAGATAATAATAGGATTTTTTGCTAATGAATAAAAAGGACTTTTATAACAAAGCTAATAAGAATTACTCATGGTAGATAGTTGCGTTAAATCGGACATCTAGATCTTTTATCTCATTGTTATTTGCTAAAATTATTTGCTAAAATTTGGTGTTATATATATCTATATTTATTTATTTTAAATCCATTTTCAATTTAGTCATTCATAAAATCAAATCCTTAAATTGATTTTTCTAAACAAAGTCAAGACTATTTTAATCACAAACATTAATATACGTTTATATACACACTCCTCGTGGAATCAACACTTGTACTCAATAATATATTTTACTATAACATGATGTCGTGCGCTTGCGAGCAATCAAGAAAACACACAACACCCAACACAAGTAGTTCCAAAAAAATCTGGTTTCACAGTGATAAAAAATGAAAAAGGTGAATTTTTAACAAGTCGAGTCTCATCTAGTTGGCGGATGTGTATTGATTATATAAAATTAAATGACGCTACTAGAAAAGTTCATTTTCCATTGCAATTTTTGGATCAAATTTTAGAAAGAGTAGCAAGTCATCCCTACTACTGTTTTCTTGACGGATATTCAGGCTATTATCAAATTCTCATTGCACTCGAAGATCAAGAAAAAACTACATTCACATGTCTTTTTGGAACATTTGCATTCAGAAGGATGCCATTTGGTTTATGCAATGCCCCAGCAACATATCAAAGATGTATGTCAAGCATTTTTTGCGACATGGTTGAAAATTGTTTGGAAATTTTTATGGATAATTTAACTGTTTTTGGAATACATTTGATAATTGTCTTGAAAATTTGGAAAAAATTTTGAAAAAATGCGAGAAAAAATGTCTTATTTTAAATTGAGAAAAATGTCATTACATGATTACTTCTGGAATTGTTTTGAGACATCTCGTGTCATCTCATGGAATTGAAGTTGATAAAGCAAAAGTTTATGTCATTGCCAATTTACCCCCTCCAAAAATCAATAAAGATATTTGCTCATTTTTGGGACATGCTGGACTTTATAGGGGGTTTATAAAGGACTTTTGTTTAATCTCTAAACCCATTTGTAACCTCTTAACAAAAGACACTGCATTTGAGTGGACTCAAGAATGTCAAAATGCTTTTGATAAAATCATTCGACATTTAACATCGGCTCCTACATTGCAACCTCCTGATTGGTATTTACCATTTGAAATCATGTGTGACGCGAGTGATTATGCAGTCGGTGCAGTATTGGATTAAATAAGAAACGGTAAGCCTTATGTGATATATTATGCAAGTAAAACTTTAAAAAATGCTCAAATGAATTACTCCACAACTGAAAAAGAACTACTTGCTGTAATATTTGCATTAGATAAATTTTTTTCTTATTTGATTGGATCAACAACTATTGTGTTTACTGATCATTCTGCTGTTAGGTATTTGTTGACCAAACAGGATGCAAAGCCACGACTAATACGATGGATTTTATTGCTCCAAGAATTTGACATTGTGATCA
Source organism: Primulina eburnea (assembly GCF_022965805.1). NCBI lineage: Eukaryota > Viridiplantae > Streptophyta > Magnoliopsida > Lamiales > Gesneriaceae > Primulina > Primulina eburnea. Next base: position 30,015,771 of record NC_133102.1, read on the forward strand.
AAGATAAAAAAGGAACCGAGAATGTCGTAGCTGATCATTTATCGAGACTAATAAAAGGATCATCTTGTGAAATGATACAATTAACGATAATTTTCCTGAGGAACATCTATTTTTAGTTACTACTACACATTGGTTTGCTAACATAGTAAGTTTTCTTGTGACAGGAAAAATGTTGCCACAATGGAGTTCCCAAGATAAAAGAAAATTTTTGAATGAGGTAAAAACTTTTGTTGGGATTATCCGTATGTAATGACCTGAATCCTTGTTTTGAATGAAGTATTAATTAAGAGATAATTAATGAGTTGTTAATTAAGTATTATTAAGGAATTGATAATTCGGGATCAAGCTGTTGGGATCCACCGAAATTAAAAAGAGATAACCCGATCTACTTCAGATTACATTATATCGAGAAATCCAACTAGACAAATGAGATTCTGACACGTGGCAGGATAAGATTGATTCGGATTTTCTTAAATAGTGCGGATGCAGCCTATAAATAGAAGCCTAATGATTTTGTTTCCTTCACCGCATTCTTCAGAGAGATTTCTAGTTGTATCTTAGTTTCTAGTCAGTTTCTAGGGCACTTTGGTGTCAAGAAGATTCGGAGTTAGTGTCGACTCGAGGAGGGGTCGGTGAACTGAGATCGAGACATCATCAGCGGGCTGAAGACGGACGCAGGTATAATCTTAAATCCTTAGATAGTGATTTATGGATCATTAGGGAGAAATTGTAGCATGTTTGATCTGGTTTGATAGTGATTTGATTATGTTGGTATTGTCTAGGTTCAGAGCTTTCTCTCAGATTTTTTTAGTGAGGTACGTGATGTACTGACTGAGATATCCAAGTGTAGCATACACACTTATATGCTGCATATTTATCTGTTGCATGATACATGTTTTACTTCTTTGGCATATTATGCATGACATATCATGTTGAGCCTGATATCTTTGGAGATATACCTCGTTTTTTGGGGCCGCTCAGCCCTATTCTATATTGTTGACGATGGGGCATCGAGAGATACAGTGTTCAACGGGACCTACGGGCTCTGATGACCTGGACATTGCATGTCCACGTCTTGATGATGAGTGTGGGAGCCAAAACATGCTTAGGGCAAATCAGAGACTACACACTCAGGCGCCTATAGACTGAGCATGAGATTCTTGGCTTGATCCTTGATATCCGAGCATATTGCATTCCACAAGCATCATATCAGTTTGTATAATCATACATTCTCGTATTGGGCGATTGTCGCTCACGTCCTTGTTTTCATCTTGGGCACCCCATTCCACGGGGCAGGTCTTCGGTTGGACGGTTCGGACGACCAGGGCAGTGGCTAGAGATGTTGGGTTTTTGGTGGTGATAAAGTGGAGGTTTTCTGTGGTTTATCGTTTCCTTATTCAGAATTATGTTTTCATTATGGTTGTATTAATTTTTAATACTGTTGTTATTGTTCTGTTTTTGTTTGGGTTGTAAGATGATTAAGTATTTGGTTTCCGCTGTTTAATTGTTGTTATTAAGTTTAATGTTGCATGTTTATTAATCTGTTTAGTAGTGGCTCGGGTAATGGCGTTGCATTTGGTGGTATCAGGGCATACAAAGATTTTTGGGACATTAGTAATTCTGTTTTGAGGATTTAGAAGTTTATTTTTGTTTCTTTTCAGATGTTAGGAGATGGAAGCAGTCACGGTGGTGTGGGACATGGCCGTTATGGCGACGATGAGGCTGGCCGAGAACATCGTCGTAGAGATCGTGACGGAAGACGTCACCGAGATCATGAATTATGGATTTCATGAAGATTGGACCTCCACCATTGACCGGAGATGAGAATGCTGATGTTGCTGAAGCATAGGTCGATATCGTGGTGCAGTATTTTTGAATGTTGCACTATGATGAGGATGAGAAGATGGAGGTATCCGATTTCATGATCCAAGGAAAAGCTCGGAAATGGTGGAAACATGTTTCTGCCATTCTAGTTCAGCGGCATGGGTGGATTCGCTGGTAACATTTCCGTCAGGCCTTCATCAGTCATCACTTTCCGCCAGCTCTTTGTCAGGCGAAGGAGATGGAACTGTTGACCATTAAGCAAGGAGATTCGAACATTGAGGATTATCAAAAGTGTTTTACGTATCTGTTGCCATATGCTCCTCATATCAAAGAGAATTCTGCAGCAAAATATTCTCACTTTTTGAATTGTTTGAACCAGGAGACTTTTTATCGAGTTGCTGTCTGTGACCATCCTACTTCGTACGAAGGATTAGTGAATCATTGTCGTCAAGCCGAAATCAGTATTGCTATGAGAAAGGCTATGCAAGATAGCAAAAGTTCTAATTCGTTGGGACCGAAGGGTCAGTATTTCAAGAAGTCTAGATCTTCTTCTTCTTCCGGTTCTAGAGGGGTGCACAGCTTTGGTAGGAAAAAGATGCAATGTGGCCACTGCAGAGGCAATCAGCTGACGAAGAATTTTCGAAGAGCAACATGTGCTTGTTTCAATTGTGGTGGTTTTGGTTACATGAAGAGGGATTGCCCTTATTTGGAGAATCAGATTGGAGGAGGAGGTTCTTTCACAGGGTCTTATAGTTGAAAACAGTCTGAGGCCACTGTGCAACAAAAAGGTTTTCCTGGCCAAGGTTCTCGTCGTGGACGAATATCACAAGGATCTCAGCAACGCCCACGAGTTCAGGGGCAAGTGTTTGCCCTAAACCAAGAACAAGTTGAGGAGCAAAACGAGAGAGTCATTCCAGGTAATTTTTTTTATGTGGTGTTCCTGCATATGTATTAATTGACACTGGGGCATCGCATTCATTCATCGCATCAATGTTTGTTAAGAAGCATAAACTACCCTACGTGTTATTAGATGTTTTGATGTCGGTGTCTACACCGATGGGACAAGAGGTTTTAGACTGTTTGTTAGAGTTTGAGGAAAAATACTTGTCTACCAGTTTGATAATATTGGCTATGGAAGATTTCGATTGTAATATGGAAATCGACCTATTGACTAAGTATAGAGCGACTGTAGATTGTTATCAACGTCTCGTGCAGTTTTGTCCAGAAGGAGACGAGAATTGATTCTTCTTTGGTGAGGGAGCTCGACCTCCAATGCCAGTAGTGTCTACTGTAAAGGCACAACGAGCTTTAGCGAAAGGAGGAGAAGGATATATCATTTATGATGTTGACGTATCGAAGGATGTAATCGACGTGAAGGACATTCCAGTTGTCGATGAATTTCCTGATGTTTCCCCGATGAAATTCCTGGATTTCCTCCAAAGAGGGAAGTGGAAGCGGAGATAGAGTTGGTACCAGGAACCGCACCTATCTCCAGAGCGCCTTATAGATTGGCACCAATAGAGATGAAAGAGTTGAAACAACAGTTACAAGATCTTCTTGACAAGGGATACATTAGACCCAGTGTGTCTCCTTGGGGAGCGCCAGTGTTGTTTGTTAAAAAGATGGATGGGTCTATGCGACATTGCATAAATTATCGACAGTTGAACTGAATAACAGTCAAGAATAAATATCCGTTACCACGGATTGATGATTTGTTTGATCAACTGCAAGGGACTTCAGTGTATTCGAAGATCAATTTACAATCTGGATATCATCAACTTCGAGTTCATCAACGTGATATGCCTAAGACTGCATTTCGAACAAGGTATGGGCATTACGAGTTTCTAGTGATGCCGTTTGGTTTGACGAATGCTCCAGCAGTATATATGGAATTGATGAACCGAGTATTCCAGGAGTATCTTGACAAGTTTGTCATTGTCTTTATTGATGAAATACTGGTATACACTTGTAGCCTTAAAGATCATGCATGACATTTAAGGATTGTGTTGCTAACCATAAGGAATCACCAACTGTATGCTAACTTGAACAAGTGCGAGTTTTTGCTCGACGGATTTGTCTTCTTGGGACATGTTGTAGAACCCGTAAATTGGACTGTGTATAAGCCATGCATAATTCTAGTATTTAAAATTAAAATGATTTTTATCATATTAGTATTTAAATTCTTTTCTTTAAATTTATTTATTTTACGCAGTAGTTTAATTGTTATCTTTTCAGTTAAATAAGTGAGGTCGGACTGGAGATGGAATATTGAGATAAGTTAATAAAGACTTATTTAAGAAGTGGTAATTAAGCATGTTATTAAATATATTTTAAAAAGTTGGCATGCATACAAGTTATTAAACTTCTTTGGTATTTTATTTAATTGCTTTTAAAGCATTAAATGCGTGTTTATTTCATTAATTTATGTTTAATTATTTTTATGCATTTTAGACATAATTCATGAATGATAGGATTTAATTCATTAAATTCATGCATTAGAATTTCTAGATGCATTTCACGTTCAAACGAGGATCGGAGACCGGAGAATTTTCAGGAAAATTATTTTATTATACGATTTATTTTTATAAATTAAGTTAAGGTATTTTTTAGGGTATTTTTCAAAAATAGTAATTTTTGGGTATTTTATCCGCATAACCTTTAATTTTTACGGTACGTAAATTTTATCAAATTGGGGGACATTTTAATGGTTCGGCTATTAGTTTCAAAATCTTTCCAACTCGAAATATCTTTCGGGGGTAGGTTTGAGCTTAATGTGCCTACTTTTGAATTTATAGGGTTTAATCATATTTTTAATCTTTAAATTAAATAAGTTAGGCCCATTAACTAATAATTTATCTTATATAATTAACCCTTAAGCATGTTTTACCCTAAACCTAATTGTGCATCAGCCGACACCCACCTCCCTCAAACATCCTCTCTCGGTTTCTGAACCCAGCAGCCGAAAGCTTTGGTTGTTGGTTTGTGTTGCAAAGAAAACTTCACCCGGGCCTCCTTTTTGCATCGTTTTGGTTCTCCCATCATCAAGGCACGCTAAGTACTATTATTTCTGCATCTTACACGTCTTATGTATGCTGTTTTGTGTTCACTTGTTCAGGGATTTTTTCGATCCAAAGCATAGCATGAAGATTTTCGGTTTTGTTCATATACATGCATTCTTTATTGTTGACTCACGGTTTTTGCTCCTGTTGTGCAAAGGGCTGCCACGTTCAAGCGGTTAAGGGGTTGTGTAAAAATGGTTTAGGTTCTGTCACATAAGCTGGAAACCAGATCATGACAGCGTTTTGTAAGGGTGGTCTCGGTTCGTGTTTTTGGTTCGGTAATGAGTTTGGGCGAGGTATGGAGGACTTTGCTGTGCATGGGTTCGAACCCAGCCACGATTCAGGCCTTGTGGAGTCTAGTAAGTGGTTAGGAAGGAGTCATGGGTGTTTAGTTGAGGGAGAGACTCGATCTTTAGAAGCACCGCGTGAATGGAGATGGAGACGGTAGTTTGCGGCCGATTTCTACTTGTGGCGGATGCTGTAGCCTTAAGTATCGGTTGGAGATGTTAGAAGGGGTCGTTAGGTTTCTAATAGTGGGGCTTAAATGTTGGATAGGTGGTGGGTTGATAGTGGACCGAAAGGAGATGAGTTTTTGGGAGGTTAGTGCATGAGGTGGCTTAACAAGAAGGGCCGAGAGATTTGTTCTTGTTCTGATTTTTTAGCCGTGAGTTTTGGGTTGAAAATTTCAATTTAGGATCTTGTAAGTGTTTTTAAGAATGGATAAAAAGTTGAGAATTTTTCGGGTGGTTTTCGAGTCGATACGGATTAAAACTGGGCCCCCAGCTCAAATTTTAAAACAATTCGGTTAAGTTATTAATTGGGCTCGAATTTATGTCTAGGAATATTTATTAAAAAAATGTTTTGGGACATTTTAAGGGGTTGGGTAAGCTTCGGGTCAATTTTAGAGGTCCAGGGTTGAAACGATAATATTTGGGTTTTCAGGGGTAAAATGGTCATTTTGCACCCGGGGTAAGATTTGGGTCATGGCAGCACCCTGAGAACAAATCATGATATTTTTAAATGTTCATGCATCACGTTTACGATTTTTACGCTATTATAACAATTATGGTACATGCTTGGTTTAAAGGAATTAAGAGAGGAATTAAGCGAGAAAGTGAAGAGCACTCCGTCTCCGCCGCGCCGCGTCGTTATTTCGTTTGTTTTCTGTCAAAACAAACCAAGGCATGTTTATATCTTCTTTCACTCTTCAATCAAGCCATATAGATATTTTTTAAATATCGCAAGTACATGATTTTAATACAAGAAGATCGAAATTGTTCATATTTAATTATGTTTGTTAATTATACTAAGTGCAAAATATTCATTTTGAGATTTATGCGATATTGCTTGTGGTCACTTTACTATCAGTATTAAATCCGGTCCCCCGTATTGGTCCGGTCACCAGTTACCGGTCAGTTCAGTTGTTTCACCCAGTACTCTGGCAGTAGTCTGATCAGACGTAAATCCAGTCACTAGTTACCGGTCCGGTCCTCAGTATCGGTCAGCTTAGTTCAGTTCAGTTCAGGGACCACTTGCGTAGACCATAATCTCACCAGAAAATTATTACAAGCTATTTCAGTACAGGGCTCTAAGGAGCAAACAGTTTCACTATGATTTTCAGTTCAGCTATGCACGTATTATAATTAATCTTGACACGATACTTTACATTATGCCTCATGACATGATATTTTTACTCCCATGAAATTTTACTATATTTACTTGTTATTTACGATATATGCATGTTGAGTCTTTAGACTCACTAGACTTGATTGTTGTAGGTACTGATGATGTCGGGATCGAGGGCGAGGACCAGTGAGCTAGCTTGGGTCGGCAGTAGTGGCACCCGAGGACCTCAATTTCAGCACTTGCCATTTTTTTTATGCTCAAATATTTTTATCAGTTGTTGAATACTTTAACTTCTTATTTTGGCAAGTAATAATTTCTTCCGCTGCTATTTTGAACGTTAAACATTTTATCAATTTTTGGTATGAATGAAGCACTCCATTTATTTTAAAAGAAAAATTTTAAATTTCTCGCAAATTTTCAAAGTAAGGATTTTTAGGCCTTTATACATGTTATATCCAAATATGGGATATCAGTGGATCCTAGCAAGATCGAAGCAAAATCAGCTCAATAGATAAGAAGTTTTCTAGGTTTTACCGGAGATTCATTTCAGGATTTTCTCATATTGCCAAACCATTGACACAACTGACGTGTAAGAATGTGCAGTTCGAATGGACACATGATTGTGAAAATAGTTTCAATGAATTGCGTCAACGTTTGACAACTGCACCATTTTTAGCTTTGCCATCTGGATCAGGAGGGTACATTGTGTATATTGATGCATCATTTCAAGTACTTGGGTGCATTTTAACCCAGAATGGTCATGTGATTACATATGCATCCAGACAGTTGAAGAAGCATGAGGATAATTATCCAATTCATGATCTGAAATTGGCAGCGATTGTGTTTGCTTTGAAGATCTGGTGACATTATCTCTACGGAGAGATATTTGAGATCTTTATAGATCATTGGAGTTTGAAGTATATCTTCACTCAAGCAGAGTTAAAGATGGATGGATTTGTTAAAGGATTATGATTGCGAAATCAAGTATCATCCAGGATAAGCGAATTTTACAGCTGATGCTCTTAGTCGCAAGGTGAGATTATCTGCACTTCAGACAAGTTTCATATCAAGTGTAATCCAAGATTGTTGTTCTCTGGAATTTTACTTCCGCCATAAGAAAGGAATGGAACAAATTCGAATAACGAGCATTTTATCTGAACCGACGTTGTATGCCAAAATCAGATAAGCTCAGTTTTCTGATCTGAAAGTTGAGAAGTTAGCAAGGTTAGCTAATGGAGATAACACATCTAGCTTTGCATTCCAAACAGATGGAACCTTGTGTCTGTCAGGAAGAATCGTAGTTCCAGAAGATTCTAAATTGAGAGAAGAGATTTTATCTCAAGCTTATAGGATTAAGTTGAGTATCCACCCTGGAAGCATGAAAATGTATATGGATTTGAAGACCAGCTTTTACTAGACTTGATTGTTGTAGGTACTGATGAGGTCGGGGATCAGTGAGCTAACTTGGGTCGGCAGTAGTGGGAACCCGAGGACCTCATTTTTTTTCATTTACTATTTATGCTCAAACTCAGTTTTTACTTTGACGAATTATTTTTAAGTTGTGGTTTGAAAACAATGTTTGCTTCTGCTGTTACATTAAACATTAAATCTTTTTATCAGATTATTTTATAAATGATGTATGTTATTTATTTAAAAACAAAAATTTTAAATAATTCCGCAAATTTTCAAATACGAAATACGGGCCACTACAGTTGGTATCAGAGCCTATGTTCTTGTAAAGGGTTGTACTACTACTGACCTCAAGAAGCTCACGAAGTCACATCTTCGGTCTGTAAGTTTTACGTTTACGCATTTCGTTTAAAGCATGAAATATTTTAACAGCATGTTTTTATGAAATGATTTATGTCCAGATTATGATTATGCAGTATTTATTTAAATTTAAAGAAAGAATAGAAATTATGCATGTTAGTTACATATGGGTTATGTATGGAACAATATACCTCCTAGACGCATTCCTGAGCGCATGAGAGATGATGAGCATCGTCATGAGGAAGGTGAGGATCATAGGTAGGAGAGAGTTTTACCACCACCCCCTCCACCGGACATGAACGCTCAGATGCTAGTCGGAATGACACAGTTCTTTGCACAGTTTGCGGGGAACAATGCTGGGGTAGCCAGGCATACGGGGCCTGAGGCTACCTATGAGCAGTTCATGAAGATGAGACCAAAGGAGTTCTCAGGGATGACAGATCCCATGATTTCCGAGGGCTGGATTAAGTCCCTTGAGGTTATCTTCGAGTTCATGGGGCTTGGAGATGAGGACAGAGTTCGTTGTGCGACCTATCTGTTTGGAGGAGACGCCCGCTTATGGTGAGAAGGAGCATCTGTAGCCTTGAATGTGGCTACTTTGAGTTGGACTCGCTTTACAGAGGTATTTTACTCCAAATATTTTACCGGCGAGGTGCGTTCTAGGTTGACCAGGGAGTTCATGACCCTGAGGCAGAGAGACATGACTGTTACAGAGTTTATCCGTAAGTTTGAGAGGGGTTGCCATTTTGTACCTCTGATTGCAAATGATGCTGGAGCCAAATTGAGGCAATTTATGGCTGGTCTGCGGCCGATCTTGAGACGTGATGTTAGGGTGGCTGGCCCTACTACCTATGATGTCGTTGTCTCCAGAGCTCTAGCTGCAGAGCAGGATCTGAATGATATTGAGAGAGATCGCCAGGGCAAACGACCAGTCCAAGTGCCGCACCGCCCTCCTCATCAGCAGCATCAGAGTAAGAGGCCTTTCCACGGCCCATCCAGGAATAGAGGGCAGCAGCAGCAGGGACGGGCAGTCCCGAGGACAGTAGAGTACCCAGTCTGTGCTAAGTGCACGCGCCGTCACGCTGGAGCTTGTATGTATGGCTCAGGGAAGTGCTACAAGTGTGGTAGTCCTGACCACTTGCTGAAGTATTGCCCGCAGGGGAGTCTGCCTACCCAAGGCAGAGTTTTGCTCTCCATGCAGCAGATACAAACCCGGAGACAATGCTCTTGACAGGTAGAATTTTTATAGCTGGTTCAGCTACGAATGCCTTGATAGATTCAGGGGCTACTCATTCGTTCATTTTGGAGACCTTTGCTAATTTCCTCCAGATCAAGACCATTGGGCTAGATGTGGCGTATTCAGTATTATTGCTTTCTAGAGAGGAGCTGGCAGCTACTAATGTGATCCAAGACATAGACCTCGAACTTCATGGTAATCTCGTTTGATATTATCCTGGGTATGGACTGGCTATTAAGGAACAGAGTTTTGATTGACTTCCAGCGGAGATCTGTTCTAGTCCGACCGCTAGGGAGAGAGCAATTCTTATTCGAACCAGACAGGTACTTTCCTTTACCGCACATTATACCTTGTGTCCAGGCAAGGAAGCTCATGCGTAGAGGGTGTCGGGCGTTTTTAGCAACTTTTGTATCCGTTCTCGAGGCACCCAGTCAGTCAGCCTCCAACGTCCCAATTGTTAGGGACTTTCTAGATGTGTTTCCAGATGATGTCTTTGTATGCCACCTGTGCGGGAAGTGGAGTTTTCTATTGAGCTTATGCCAAGTAACGCACCGATCTCAAAAGCGCCGTACCGATTAGCACCGACAGAGATGGCAGAACACAAGAAGCTGATCCAGGAACTTCTTGACAAGGAGTTCATCCGCCCGAGTTTTTCGCCATGGGGCGTGCCAGTCTTATTTGTTAAGAAGAAGGATGGTTCGATGAGACTCTGCATTGATTATCGGGAATTGAACAGGGTTACAGTGAAGAACAAATACCCACTCCCGAGGATTGAAGATTTATTTGACCAGTTGCAGGGAGCCTCAGTATTCTCAAAGATTGATCTGCATTCTGGTCATCACCAGTTGAGGGTGAAAGATGCCGATGTTCTCAAGACTGATTTTAGGACTCGTTATGGCCACTTCGAGTTCCTTATGATGTCGTTCGGTTTGACGAATGCGCCAGCAATCTTCATGGATCTCATTAATCGCGTATTTCAGCCGTATCTTAATCAGTTCATGATAGTATTCATAGACGACATCCTCGTCTACTCAAAGAATCAATAGGATCACAGCAGACATATGATAGCAGTTTTGCAGACCTTGCAAAAGCATAAACTATTCGCGAAGTTCAGTAAGTGTGAGTTCTGGTTAGAGAAGGTGGCGTTCTTATGCCACATCGTTTCTAGCAGCGGTATCGAGGTAGACACAGCAAAAGTTGCAGCAGTCAGAGATTCGGTTGTACCGCAGAATGCATGAGAGATACGTAGTTTCCTTGGGCTAGCACGATATTATCGGAAGTTTATTCAGGGATTCTCCTCTATCGTAGTTCCACTCACGTCGTTGACAAAGAAGAATGCGAAATTTGTGTGGAGCAATGAGTGTCAGAAGAGCTTCGATACTTTGAAGCAAGTTCTTATCTCAGCACTAGTATTGGCCATGCCGTCAGGGCCCGGAGACTTTGTTTTGTATACCGATGCTTCGAAGCTTGATCTAGGCGCAGTGTTGATACAGCATGGGAAGGTGATAGCGTATGCTTCTCGTCTGCTGAAAATCCATGAGAACAATTACTCTACTCACGATCTAGAGTTGGCAGCCGTACTTTTTGCCTTGAAGATATGGAGGCATTATTTGTACGGAGAGAAGTGCCAGATCTTTACCGATCATAAGAGCCTCAAGTACTTCTTTATGCAGAAGGAGCTGAATATGCGTCAGATGCGTTGGTTGGAGCTAGTAAAGGACTATGACTGTGACATTAGCTACCACCCGGGCAAAGCTAATGTAGTTGCGGATGCACTGAGCAGGAAAGTCGCAGTGATGGCTCATTTGGTGATTCCGAGACCTCTTCAGTTTGAGATGCAGAGGTTTGATCTATAGACATATCCTCGTGGTAGAGTTCCCCGTCTATCTACTTTGACGATTCAGTCTTCTATTCTAGACCGTATTCGCAGTGGAGAGTCAGCAGATGAGCAGTTGGCAAAGTGGAGACAGAGAGATGAGGCCAAGGGTAGTATTTTGTATACAGTCAGTGACGGTATTATGAGATATCGAGACAGAATGTGGGTTCCTAGCAGTGATTCTATTCGAGCAGATATATTATTAGAGGCCCACATGTCGCCGTACTCTATTAATCCTGTGAGTACGAAGATGTACAAAGACCTGTAGTTGTTGTATTGGTGTCCAGGAATGAAGAAGGATATAAGACGTTTTGTATCTGAGTGTCTGACTTGCCAGCTAGTGAAAGAGGAGCATCAGATACCAGCAGGCTTGCTCAAGCCTCTTCCTATTCTCGAGTGGAAGTGGGAGAATATTACCATGGACTTCGTGGTAGGTTTGCCGAAGTCAGCCAGAGGACAAATGCTATCTGGGTGATTGCTGATCGTCTTACCAAGTCAGCACACTTCTAGCCCATTAAGGCGACTTTCACCATGATTCAGTATGCAGAGTTGTATATCCGAGAGATAGTCATACTTCATGGCATTCCCGTTTCTACACTGTCTGGCCGAGATCCTAGATTCACTTCCTCCTTTTGGAAGAGTCTGCATTCAGCTATGGGTACGAAGTTGTTGTTTAGCACAGCCTTCCATCCTCAGACGGATGGTCAGTCAGAGAGAGTTATCCAGAGTTTGGAGGATCTTCTCCGTGCATGTGTCATCGATTTCTCAGGGAGTTGGGAGTCGAAGTTACCATTGGTAGAGTTCACCTATAACAACAGTTTTCAGTCGTCTATAGGTATGGCTCCGTATGAAGCATTGTACGGTCGTAAGTGTAGATCGCCTATTCATTGGGATGAAGTAGGGGAGAGATCAGAATTGGGTACGTAGATTATTCTGCAGACTACCGATGTAGTAGCCAAGATCCGTGATAGGTTGAGGACTGCTCAGAGTCGGCAGAAGAGTTATGCGGATCAAAGGAGGATAGATCTAGAGTTTGCCGTTGGTGACCATGTTTTCGTGAAGATAGCACCTATGAAGGGTGTCATGCGGTTCGAGAAGAAAGGAAAGCTTAGTCCGAGATTCATCGGACCATTTGAGATCCTCGACAGGGTTGGGACGTTAGCTTATCGTGTTGCTCTTCCCTCGAATCTGGCCGGAGTACACAATGTGTTCCACGTCTCTATGCTGAGGAAGTATATGGCGAATCCTTCGGATGTCTTGAACTTAGAACCATTGCAGCTCACCCCAAACCTGTCTTATGAAGAAAAACCAGTGCAAATCTTGGACAGACATGAGAAGAAGCTTCGGAACAAACTGGTCAAGCTAGTGAAAGTCAAATGACTTAATCATTTGGAGGAGGAAGCTACGTGGGAATCGGAGCCAGAAATGAGGAGTCGGTATCCCGATTTATTCGGTAAGTTTTAATTTCGAGGACGAAAGTTCTTTTAAGGGGGGAGAGTTTTAGAACCCGATAAACCAGATTATGTATAAGCCATGCATAATTGCTATTATTTAAATTAAAAATAAATTTTTTATATATTTATGGAGTGTTTAATTCATTTTTCTTTAATTTTTCAAGTCTTGATTATTTATTTTAAATCGTAGAGGTTTAGTTTTACCTTTTCAGTTAATTAAGCGAGGCCGGTCTGGAGTTGGAGTGTTGAGATAAAATTTTGTGGGGACCCGGACGCTAATTCATTTCTTAATCATTCTTAGGAATAATTCAATCAATTAAGATAAACAGGGTCTAATTTTTTTTAAAAAAATATAAGTGCAGAACGTAATGGAATCACTCTGATATATATATGAAAAGTAAACTACATGTCTTGTACTCAATACATTAAAATCAACTAGTGTTCAACTACTATATATCAAGTGTTGAAGCCTATCTACTTTTGATCCGGATCTCCATGCTAACTTGTCCTCTCTCATCCTCTTCTTGACCCTGATCATGTCCCACCTGTTGTCATGCACACATACAAACACAACAACAGCCAGATAACTCCGGTGAGAATATAATCTCAGTATAAACAATTAATAAATGCAATCATATAAAAACATATATAAAATCATAAAGAGTCATCAATAACATGTATCAAATCTGAAAACATGAGTCGATATAAAACTGTAAATCAACTAGTGACTTGTCATCTCAGACTCGACTCATCTCTAATCGAGGAATCCCGGTTCCTGGGCATTGGCACAATATACCGAATCTTCGCAATAGAAGCCGATTTTCTTCTACGCAACATCGATATAATCCAAACATCCAGTGTCTTGGCATATCCGCCAAAGACTTGGCATATCCACCAATGACTAGGCATATTCGCCCATTGCTCAATATACGCTCTGCTATAACTCAATAGAATAAGCATAGCAATCTCATTAATTGCAAACATCAATGCTATAAAATAAAGTATATTGTTTATGGAAAACTCAAGTCCAATCTGACTTAAGTCGATCTCCCGGTTAACATTGGTTTATACCTTTCTTTCGGTCGATCTGATGAAGTCGATGTCTCGAATTCGAAGCATGTCAATACCCAATCTGGAAATTACAATACTGAGAAGTATAATATCAATACACCACTGAAATCAATACTGGACATAATCAGAACTCAATCTAAGTCTGTTTCAACAGCATAACTGCATAATCTCAATGTACCCAGCAATACAAATCAACAGATATAAATCTCAAATCATAATCGATAACAACACAGATCTGATATCAAATCTCAATCAAATCTATTCTGAAAATTATAATAATTTCATACGGTATTTGTTCTTCAATTCGGTTTCGATTATACGATGTTTATTATGTCAAGAACACCATATATGAATCATATCCGATTCTTTCAACATTATATTTTCAAATCATATCAAAACATAAGAAAACTTACGTCCTTGTGAAGCTTGTGTCAAGAGGATCACAGAAATATGTTCGGATAAAAAATCAGACGGCTAGATATTGCGTGAACCAATTACTAAGAAATGCAAAGGCGTAAGGATTTCCAAAGAGAATTCTCGATTCTTGGCTGACGAATTCTGAAGGAATTACACACACACACACACACACACACACATATATATATATATATATATCCATTGCATGTCAAAGCTACATGGCTCTTTCTTCTTGCATCTCAGTTGGCACTCGGGCTGTCAAAAACTACCGCTCATGCGCGGAACGTTCTGTCTGAACCTCAACTTGACATACACTATCGCTCGGGCGGTCATTTTCTATCGCTCGGGCGTCAGACGTTCTGTCCAAATATTAAGCTTGTGGTGCACTGGCGCTCGGGCGGTCTTTTTCTACTGCTCGGGCGCCAAACGTTCTGTACACAATTATTATTGTAGTGCACCGACGCCCGGCTTCTCCCTTCGCATCATCCTTTCGCTCCTGAAATCTCAATTCTGTTAATAAATCAATGTCTGATTACAGTGATAACATCTCGGGCATTACATTTCTCCCCCCAAGATACGATTTAGTCCTCGAAATCACAAGCAATAAAATCATATCAGAAAGAAATGTATAACAGAAGCTGAATAGAAAACTCACATCAATGAAATAACTTTAGGAATTTCTGTCTAATATCTTATTTGGTCTCCCAGGTAGCTTCTTCAATGCCATGACTACTCCACTGAACTTTCACAAGCGGAATAGTCTTCGTTCTGAGCTGCTTTTCTTTACGATCGAGAATATGGATCGGCTTCTCGAAGTAACTCAGTGTCTCGTCAAGTTCTGCCTCGTCTGTTTGAATATTATGTGAAGCGTCTGAAATATATAAGTCCGCAATAACGATACACGAAAGACATCATGTATTCCAGATAAAGAAGGCGGCAATGCAAGTCGATAGGCACGATCTCCTATCTTCTCGAAAATCTCGTATGGCCAAATTTAACGTGGAGACAACTTCCCTTTCTTGCCAAATCTGACAACTTCTTTAAAAGGTGAAATCTTCTAGAATACTCTGTCTACTGCCTCAAATACCAACTGTCTACGTCGAACATTGGCATATTTGGCCTGTCTATCTTGAGCTGTCTATATTCTCTTCTGAATCAGCTTCACTTTCTCAGTCATGTCTCGAATCATATCAGGTCCAATCTCAGGTACCTCAGATATATCATCCAAATATAGAGGGGACGGGCATTTCTTGTCGTACAACGCTTCAAATGGTGCCATCTCTATACTCGTCTGATAGCTGTTGTACGAAAACTCACAAAGTGGCAATGAATTTTTCCAAGTAGTATGAAAATCAAGCACTACAGCTCTAAGCATATCCTCCAGTGTCTGGATAGTCTGCTCTGACTGTCCGCCAGTCTGTGGATGATATCTGCTGCAAACTGTGCCAAAAGTGCGAAGTAAATCGAGGATCACGGTATGATACAATCGACTTCGGCACTCCATGCAATCTGACCACTTCTCTGACATAGATCTCTACCATCTAGTCATGTCAGTACATCATCTTATACGGAATAAAGCATGCTAATTTGGTCAATCTGTCAATCACAACCCAAATTGCATCGCAACCTCGAGAGAACGTGGTAGCTTCGTCACGAAATCCATAGAAATGTGATCTCATTTCCATTCAGGAATGGACAAGCTCTGTAACAAACCTCCTGATTTCTTTCTTTCAGCTTTCACCTTTTGACAATTCAGACATTTGAATACAAATTCAGCAATATCAGCTTTCATATGTTTCCACCAAAACTGTCCTTTCAAATCATTATACATCTTTCTGCCACCAGGGTGAATAATGAATCGACTGCTATGCGCTTTTGATAATACCTGTCGTTTCAAATCTGAAACATCTGGTACAACAAGACGATTATTCAAATATAAAACACTGTCACGAACCTGATACTCTGATCGATGCCCTGCTCTGACCATCGATATCGAGTTCTGAACGTTCTGATCAACTTTCTGAGCCGCTTTAATTCTCAAAATCAGCTCTGGTTCAACTTGAACAGCATATAATCTCAATGGTCTACAATCTGTTTCAAATACTAATCCTGACAAACAGCAATCTTCAATCAAATTCGAAACACAATAGTCGATAAGGACAAAGAACATACATTTCGACTCAGTGCATCAGCTGCGGCATTCGATTTTCCTGCATAGTACTTGATTTCACAATCAAAATCTTTAAGCAAATCAAGCCATCTTCGCTGCCTCATATTCAACTCTGATTGTGAAAACAGATATTTCAAGCTTTTATGATCAGAATAAATCTCAAATTTCTCTCCGTATAGATAGTGTTCGCCATATCTTCAAATAAAATACAACGGTTGCCAATTCAAGATCATGAATTGGGTAGCGAGTCTCATGTGGCTTCAATTGTCTCCAGGCATAGGCAATAACATGTCCTCGCTGCATCAGAACACATCCCAATCCTCTGTGATAAGCGTCGCAATACACAACAAAATCACCAGTACCTGATGGGATAGTGAATATCGGAGCACTGATTAATTTCTTCTTCAACTCTAAGAAGTTGGATTCACACTCTTTAGACCAAACAAATGGTGCCTTCTTCTGAGTCAACTGAGTAATATGTTTAGCAATACTGGAAAAATCTTTGATGAATCGTCGACAATATCACGATAAACCCATAAAGCTGCGTATCTCTGGCACAGATGTCGGTCTCGGCCAACTGATCACGGCTTCAACCTTGCTAGTATCAACAGAAATTCCGTCTCCGCATATGATATAACCCAGAAATACAATCTGTCTCAGCCAAAACTCACATTTCGACAATTTTGCATACAATTTCTCAGCCCTCAAAATTTTCAACATAGTTCTCAAATGTTCTGCATGATCATTCATATTCTTCGAATAAATCAAAATATCATCAATGGAAATAATCACAAAATCATCGAGATACTTCTAAAACACACGGTTCATCAACCCCATAAATACAGCTGGAGCATTCGTTAAACCGAACGGCATGACAATAAACTCATAATGTCCATACCTGGTTCTGAACGCTGTCTTCGAGATATCAGAATCTTTGACTCTCAGTTGATGATATCCAGATCTCATATCGATCTTGGAATATAGCGAAGAACCCTGCAAGTGATCAAATAAATCATCTATACTAGGCAAAGGGTATTTGTTCTTAACCGTAGCCTTGTTCAATTGCCGGTAGTCAATGCAAAGTCTCATGGAACCGTCTTTCTTTCTCACAAACAGTACTGGAACACCCCAAGGAGAAACACTCGGTCCGATGTATCCCTTGGCCAGTAAATCTTCCAACTGTTCTTTCATTTCTTTCAATTCAATCGGTGCCATTCTGTACGGAGCTATAGAAATCGGAACTGTACCTGGTACCAATTCGATGTTGAAGTCTATCTCTCTGACTGGAGACAATCCCGGAATCTCATATGGGAATACATCAGCAAACTCACACACCACTAGCAAATCAGTCAATGATGGACTCGATTTCAATACGTCAACTGAATATACAAGGAACCCCTCTGCTCCTTTCTGCAATAATCGAGTCATAGACATAACAGATATCAAAGGAATTCTAGCTCTAGAACCCTTACAGTAAAATTTCTATTCATCAGCCATCTCAGGTCTGAATCTCACCATCTTATGGAAACAATCAACGGTTGCTCGGTACAGCATATCAATACCGATAATACAATCAAAATCAGACAACCCAAGTACGATACAATCCAACTCAATCTCATGCCCGTCATACTGTAGCATACAATGTTTCACAGAATTCACTGATATCAAGCATGTCCCCAAAGGAGAAGAGACATATACTACAACAGATAAAGACTCCACAGGCAATGCATGAATCAATGCAAATCGTTCAGAAATAAATGTATAAGAAGCACCTGTATCTATCAATACATAAGCAGGGTAACAACATAAAGAACAGTTACATGCAACAATTTCACCTGGTGCTTCCTGAGCCTACTCCTCTGTCAAAGCAAATACTCTGGCCTGCTTTCTAGGAGGCTAGTTAACTGTCTGGCTTCCTCCTGGCCACTGCTGTAACGGAGTATTAGTCGATGGGGGCTCGAAAGAATGAGCAGCTGATGATCGTCTATCAGTCTGAGCCACTGATCCAGCTGATTCTGCTCCCTGGGATCCCTGGGAACCTCTCTGTGGACATACTCTCGCAAAATGTCCCTGTAGTCTACAGATACAGTAACTACCAATCACTCCTTGGCATTGCTCAGTCGGATGTCTTCCTCCGCAAGTTCTAAAATAAGCCCCGGTATAACTCTGGCTCTGTCTGGAACCACTGGAGCTAGAAGAACTACTGCCCGACTTCTTAAACTATTTCCCTCGGGCTTTCAGAAAATATTTCTTTCCACCACTGTTGCTGCCACTCTCAAATCTGGGAGGTGGTGTAGTAACCCGAATTCCAAATTGGGTAATTAACGGATTAATGGTGATTAAGAAGGTTTAATGTGTAATTTTGACCGTGGTCATGATCGGACGGACCGAAGATGGTTCGGTAGCACCGAAGAGTTCGGACGATCCGAAGTGGGTTCGGTGGATCCGATCATGAGGTGTCAAGAGTTGATCGACACGTCAGTTTGCATGCAAGTTCGGATGATCCGAAGTGTAGGTTCGGTGGATCCGATCATGAGGTGTCAAGAGCCGATGGACACGTGGGAGTTCGGACGTTCCGAAGTGGGTTCGGTGGATCCGAACATAGCCTATAAATAGTGCTCGGATTTCCTCATTTTGTATTGTCAATTCTTGAAGTTGTGTCTCATTTTGAGAGGTTTGGAAGGTTTCTAGGGTTAGTTTGTCGGTCGAGCGTTAGCCAAGAGCTGCCAGGATTAGTAGCGTAGTGACGCCTGAGTTACGAGGCAATCGACATCAAAGGGCTGTCGACGGACGAAGGTAAACCCTAAACCTTTGGTAGTACTGGTTTTGCTAGTCGAGCATGGTAGTATTGTTCATTGGGTATGTTTTTGATGCGTAGGCTTGTTCTAGACCTGATTAGCGGTGTTGCGTAAGGCTAGGCTTGCTGTGATAGAGGTACGAAAGTACTATCCGAGATATCCTGGTCGAGTATACATCCTTATATGTGTTGCATGATTATGTGGTGCATTGATATATGTCATATGATGCATGCTATTATGTCACGTTTTATGATGCATGTTGCATTTCATGTTGAGCCGTATCTCCTTCGAGATAGCCTTTAGTGTTGAGCTGTATCTCTTTCGAGATAAGCTATATCTTGTGGGGCCGCTCAGCCCTGTCTTGTGTTGTGGACGCATGGACACCGAGAGTACACAGTGGCCGACGGGTCCGGAGGGCTTCGGTGATCCGGGACATTTTAGGTCCACGTCTGTTCTTGTAGTGGATGCAGTGACCCAGAGGAGTACCGCGCGGCACTATCCACTTGGCGCCTCTAGACTGAGCATTTTGAGATCCTTTGTGACTCCTATTTCTTGACTACCCTGGTATCATATCATAGCATGTGCATTTCATATAGGTTTGTATACTCATGCTTTTGTACTGGGCGTTCTTATCGCTCACGTCCTCGGTTTTGTTTATCTTGGACACCCCATTCCCACGGGGCAGGCCTCAGGTTGGACAGCTCAGGAGGAGGAGGAGGAGGGCGTTGAGTAGATGGTTGGTTTAGTTCTTCGATATCTTTTTGATTCGATATGGTTGTACCGTATATTTCATTTTAGTTTGAGTTGTCCTGGATTTTTCGATTGGGTTGTATAACTATCTTTTGGTGACAGTTTTCCGCTTTTATTTCTAATTGTTTTTAATTAAGTTAATCGCATGCTTAGTTCTTGATTAGTAGGTGATTCTGAAACGGGTCACTACAGGTGGTTACTGTGGTCTCGTTGCTGGAGGAACGTAGGAAGCTCATTTCTGTCTCATCAGACCGGCTTCTCCTCCTTTGGCTCTGTTCAAAGCATCAGCAAAATTATTTGGTCGCCCGGTACTCACCCATGTAAAAATCTCGGGATTCAACCCATTGATGAACAGATCAGCAACAGCTTCATCATTTTCAGCCACGTGTGGAGCAAAACGCAACAAGGTAGAGAACTTGGCCACATACTCTTCAATGTTCAACTGACCCTGTCTCAAATTTGCAAACTCTGCACCCTTGTCTTTTCTGATCAACACGGTAAAAAATCTCTGATAAAACTTAGTCTTAAATACACTCCAAGTGATATTCGTACCTCGATGCTCCAACGCTCTCTTCGTCATGATCCACCAATTTTTTGCAACATCATGCAATTGGTGCCGAATCAGTCTGGCTCGGCGCTCATCACTATAATCCAATGAATCAAACAGCATTTCTATGTCATCTAACCAACTCTCACAATCAACAGATGTGGGGACCCGGACGATAATCATCTTCTTAATCATCGTTGGGATTTAATTATCAATTAAGATAAAACAGGGTCTAAAAATTTTTCTTTTAAAAGGTAAGTGCTGAAGGTAATGGAATCAATCTATTATACAAATCAGTATAATAATAATACAAGTCTTGTACAACATGTTTCTAGTTCAAACTAATCTAAGGTTTAAATACTAAATTTCAAGTATTAACCAACTCTACAATAAGTCCGGAATCACCACGCTAAACTCGTCTTCTCTCATCATCTTCTTGACCCTGATCCAGCCCCACCTGTTGTCATGCACACATACAAAACAAGACAACAGCCGGATAACTCCGGTGAGAATAAATCCCAGTATAAAACATGGTAAACATGCATATACATAAAGTAAATCATGAAATATTCTATCATGAATAAACTTAAAAACAATAGATTTCATAATCTATGAAATTTAATCAAGATAAGCATGCAACTCGAATCAGATAAACATGCTACTCAAATCAAATCATAAAAACATGCTATCATGACTGAAAGCAATAATAATGGGTTTCATAGTCTATGAAACCACATCCATAAACGCATGCAGTTCTAGTCAAATCATGTCTAGACTCGACTCAACTATAACTCTAGGGATCCCGTTGTGAATAAGACGTCAATGGCTGTCACCTACCCTCCCACTCGGGGTGACTGTATGTCTTATTCCTAGACTTCGGTCTGAGCTGTATCGAATAATCTACAATAGGACGGTGTCTGCTCCTATGTAACGATACACCGAACGTCTAGAAGTCTGACTGTTTCTGTCAAAATTTCCTATCTCAAATGCAATGAATAACAATCTGTAAACAAAGCATAATCATATCATAAAATAAACAACAATAATTCTAGTATGTGATTTTATTGGGAAACTCAAATAGGATCTTATTTGAGTTATGTCTTCCCGAATATCACATGAATTATACCTTTGTTGTAGTGACCCGTTCCAGAATCACCTACTAATCAAGAACTAAGCATGCGATTAACTTAATTAAAAACAATCAGAAATAAAGGCGGAAAACTGTCACCAAAAGATAGTTATACAACCCAATCGAAAATCCAGGACAACTAAACTAAAAATGAAATATACGGTACAACCATATCGAATCAAAAAGATACCGAAGAACTAAACCAACCAGCTACTCAACGTCCTCCTCCTCCTCCTCCTGAGCTGTCCAACCTGAGGCTTGCCCCGTGGGAATGGGGTGTCCAAGATAAACAAAACCGAGGACGTGAGCGATAAGAACGCCCAGTACAAAAGCATGAGTATACAAGCCTATATGAAATGCACATGCTATGATATGATACCAGGGTAGTCAAGAAACAGGAGTAACAAAGGATCTCAAAATGCTCAGTCTAGAGGCGCCAAGTGGATAGTGCCGCGCGGTACTCCTCTGGGTCACTGCATCCACTACAAGAACAGACGTGGACCTAAAATGTCCCGGATCACCGAAGCCCTCCGGACCCGTCGGCCACTGTGTACTCTCGGTGTCCATGCGTCCACAAGACAAGACAGGGCTGAGCGGCCCCACAAGATATAGCTTATCTCGAAAGAGATACAGCTCAACAGTAAAGGCTATCTCGAAGGAAATACGGCTCAACATGAAATGCAACATGCATCATAAAACGTGACATAATAGCATGCATCATATGACATATATCAATGCATCACATAATCATGCAACACATATAAGGATGTATACTCGACCAGGATATCTCGGATAGTACTTTCGTACCTCTATCACAGCAAGCCTAGCCTTACGCAACACCGCTAATCAGGTCTAGAACAAGCCTACGCATCAAAAGCATACCCAATGAACAATACTACCATGCTCGACTAGCAAAACCAGTACTACCAAAGGTTTAGGGTTTACCTTCGTCCGTCGACAGCCCTTTGATGTCGATTGCCTCGTAACTCAGGCGTCGCTACACTACCAATCCTGGCAGCTCTTGGCTATCGCTCGACCGACAACTAACCCTAGAAACCTTCCAAACTTCTCAAATATGAGACACAACTCAAGAATTTGCAATGCCAAATGAGGAAATCCGAGCACTATTTATAGGCTATGTTCGGATCCACCGAACCCACTTCGGAACGTCCGAACTCCTACGTGTCCATCGGCTCTTGACACCTCATGATCGGATCCACCGAACCTACACTTCGGATCATCCGAACTTGCATGTAAACTGACGTGTCGATCAACTCTTGACACCTCATGATCGGATCCACCGAACCCACTTCGGATCGTCCGAACTCTTCGGTGCTACCGAACCATCTTCGGTCCGTCCGATCATGACCACGGTCAAAATTACACATTAAACCTTCTTAATCACCATTAATCCGTTAATTACCCAATTTGGAATTCGGGCTACTACATTCTCCCCCCCTTAAAAGATTTCGTCCTCGAAATCAGGCTTAGAGGATGAACAAAACGAAATAACAACATCGTTATTACATCTCAATGGTTGTTGAATACAACTGATATTTCGATTACAACTGAAAACACAAACATATACAAAGCATAACTCAAAAGAGCTCTGGATGCTCCGAACGCATACGACTCTCTAGCTCCCAAGTGGCTTCTTCAGTGCCTCTGCGCTGCCACTGAACTAAGACAAGAGGAATGATCTTATTCCGCAACACCTTGTCTTTGCGATCAAGGATCCGCACTGGTCGTTCCACGTAAGACAAATCTGAATTTAGTTGAACTTCAGAGGGATGCAAAATGTGAGACTCATCTGCTACGTATCGTCTCAACAAAGATACGTGGAACACATCATGAATACTTGATAGGTACGGCGGCAAAGCAAGTCTGTAAGCCAAATCTCCCACGCTTTCCAATATTTCAAATGGACCAATAAATCTTGGAGACAGCTTACCCTTGAGACCAAATCTCAAAATCCTGCGAAAAGGCGAAACTCGGAGAAACACTTTCTCACCTGGCTGAAAATAAAGAGGTCGCCGCTTGGTGTTCGCATAACTAGCCTGTCGATCCTGAGCGATCTTAATCCGTTTCTTGATTATTGCAACCTTATCAATAGCCTGCTGGACTAACTCCGGTCCCTCAACATGTCGTTCCCCAACTTCATCCCAAAATAATGGAGTACGACAACGTCGCCCATACAACGCCTCAAATGGTGCCATACCAATACTACGATGGTAGCTGTTGTTGTACGCGAACTCAATCAAAGGCAAATGATCCTGCCAAGCGGTTCCGAAATCCATCACACAAGCTCGCATCATATCCTCAAGTGTACGGATAGTCCTCTCCATCTGACCGTCGGTCTCTGGATGATAAGCTGTACTTAAACTTAGGGACGTACCCAATACCGCCTGGAAACTACCCCAAAATCGTGAGGTAAAACGAGGATCTCTGTCACTGACAATACTAACTGGCACCCCATGCAAACGTACAATCTCTTGAATGTACAATCGAGCCATACGATCAAAAGTGAAATCACGGTTATATGGCAGAAAATGAGCAGACTTGGTGAGTCGATCCACCACTACCCAAATAGCATCACTATTCCTCGAAGACAATGGTAAGTGAGTAATGAAATCCATCGCGATATGCTCCCACTTCCATTCGGGAATAGGTAAGTTCAACAATAATCCTCCCGGTCGACGGTGCTCTGCCTTAACCTGCTGACAAACAAGACACTTGGAAACAAACTGATAAACGCTGCGCTTCATCCCTTTCCACCAAAATCGTGTCCTCAAATCTTTATACATCTTGTTGCTTCCCGGATGGACACTCAACTTGCTTCGATGAGCCTGAGCCAAGATCTCTTCCCTCAAAGTATCATCCTTTGGTACCACAACCCGATTAGACAAACACAGAAGACCATTAGACTGATAATGGAAATTGCTATCTCCACCAACCAATCGGGCTAATCTCTGAGTCTTGAGATCAGACATCTGTGCATCTCGAATCCGAGCGAACAAAGCTGGCTCAGATAAAATGGTAGCAACACGAATGCTCTCCATACCTTTCCGATGTTTGAAATTAAATCCCAATGAACAACAATCCTGGATAGTACTAATCATAGCACTGGTCTGGAGTGCAGAGGTTCTCACCTTGCGACTAAGAGCATCGGCTGTGAGATTCGCAGAACCTGGATGGTATTTGATCTCGCAGTCATAATCTTTAAGTAGATCCATCCAACGACGTTGTCTCATGTTCAACTCAGCCTGAGTGAACAGATACTTCAGACTCTTATGATCAGTAAAAATTTCAAACTTAACTCCGTACAAGTAATGACGCCAGATCTTCAGCGCGAACACAATAGCAGCTAATTCTAGATCATGAATAGGGTACTTCTCCTCGTGAGGTTTTAACTGCCTGGATGCGTAAGCGATCACATGATCATTCTGCGTCAACACACACCCTAAGCCTTGAAAAGAGGCATCGGTGTAAACACTGAAACCATCAGATCCTGACGGTAACGCCAAAACAGGTGCAGAAGTCAGAAGTCGACGAAGCTCTCTGAAACTATCTTCGCACTCAGATGACCACTCAAATGGAACATCCTTCCGAGTAAGTTGCGTCAATGGTCTAGCTACCTGAGAGAAATTCACGATGAAGCGACGATAATACCCTGCCAGACCTAGAAAACTACGGATCTCAGCCACCGTCGTCGGACGTGACCAATTCAGCACTGCTTCGATCTTGCTGGGATCCACAGAAATTCCTTCCTTGGAAATCACATGACCAAGGAATACTACACGATCAATCCAGAACTCACACTTACTCAGCTTAGCATACAATTGCTTCTCGCGAAGAATCTGCAACACAATCCTCAAGTGCTGGATATGCTCTTCCACACTGTGAGAATAAATCAAGATATCGTCGATGAAAACCACAACAAACTGATCTAGAAAATCCCGAAAGACTCGATTCATCAAATCCATGAACACTGCTGGCGCATTCGTCAATCCAAATGGCATAACTAGAAACTCGTAATGCCCATATCGAGTACGAAATGCAGTCTTGGAAATATCATCATCTCTAACTCTCATCTGATGATAACCCGATCGCAAGTCAATCTTGGAGTAAACAGAGGTACCCTGAAGCTGATCGAACAAATCATCGATACGAGGTAATGGATACTTGTTTTTGATCGTCACACGATTCAACTGGCGATAATCAATGCACAATCGCATAGATCCATCTTTCTTCTTGACAAACAAGACTGGAGCTCCCCAGGGTGAAACACTCGGGCGAATATAACCTTTATCAAGAAGATCCTGCAATTGCTGCTTCAATTCTCTCATCTCTGACGGAGCAAGACGATAGGGGGCACGAGAAATCGGTGCAGTCCCTGGCATTAACTCAATGCCAAATTCCACCTCTCTAACCGGAGGGAAACCAGGAATCTCATCTGGAAAAACATCAGGAAATTCACAAACCACTGGAATATCCTCTATACCAACACTACCTGTGGATGAATCAATCGCATAGATGAGGTAGCCTTCCCCGCCCGACTCTAAAGCACGACAGGCTTTCAGAGCAGATACCACTGGCATTGGAGGTCGCGCTCCCTCACCATAGAAAAACCAACTAGAGCTCTCAGTCGTACGAAACTGAACAAGCTTCTGGTAACAATCCACGGTAGCTCGGTAAGTAGTCAATAGGTCTATACCTAGAATACAATCAAAATCTTCCATCTCTAGGATCATAAGATTCGCAATCAATTCAGTTACCCTCAAAATCTAAGGGACATCCCATCACTAGACGCTTCGCTAACACCGAATGACCCATCGGAGTAGAAACAGAAAGAATGACGTCTAGAGAAACATACGGTAACTTATGACGCTTAACAAATCGTGCAGAAATGAATGAATGTGATGCTCCGGTATCAATAAGAACAAAAGCAGGAATACCACATAAACGAATAGTACCTGCTATGACTCTCTCCGTTTCATCTGCAGCCTGATCCTGGTTCAGCGCAAAAACCTGACCTTGGGCACGAGGTCGAAGATTTGAACTACCCACTGCCTGACCCTGCCTCCTCTGCTGAACAGTCGTCTGAGATCCGGAACCAGATCCTGCTCCACCTCGCAACTGAGGACAATTTTTCTTGAGATGACCCATCTCTCCGCACTGAAAACAAGCTCCCGCGGTTGATCGGCATTGCTCCGATGGATGGTTCTTCCCACAATGCACACAAGAAACCTTCTTCTTACCAAAGCGGAAAACACCGCTAGACCGTGATCCAGATCCAGAAGAAGAAGAACCTGACTTCTTGAAAGACTGAGATCGAGGGCTCAAAGTACTCGGAGGTCTAGAAGAAAGAATAGCCCTACCACGCTGGAGACTGATCTCTGCCTGGCGACACCGGTTCACTAACCCATCATACGAAGTAGGATTATCACAGACAGTGACTCGATCAAAAATCTCCTGGTTAAGACCCTGGAGGAAATGGTCATACTTGGCCTCAGAACTGCCACTGATATGAGGGGCAAAGGGTAACAACTCGAAGAACTTCTGCTGATATTCATCAACAGACATACTACCCTGCTTAAGATTCAGGAGCTCAATCGTCTTTGCCTGGCGAAGGGCTGGAGGAAAATACAGCTGCATGAAAGCTGCACGGAAATCGGCCCAAGTCACCCTACCCTGGGACTGGACTATCGGCGCAGAAGTCGATCGCCACCACTTGCGCGCACGGCCCTCGAGAAGAAAACCAAGGGTCTCCATCTGCTGCTCCTCGGTGCACTGGAATGCACGGAAACAACTCTCCATGCGCTCTAACCAATCCTCAGCATCATCGGGAGTCTCACCGCCGACTAAAGGCTTAGGCCCCATCTGAATGAAACGGTGCAAATCAAAACGCCTAGGACCATCCCGACGATGACGATGTTCACGATGACGCCTACGATCGTCCTGGTCACCCCAACGACCTACACTTCCCTGACTACTCTCATCACCAAAGTGGTCAGCCATCGCTACAAGATAGAATGGGGAAAAAATGGTAAAATGGTCAACGGAAATCCTAAAACAGAATCTATATCCCAAAATCGTAAGCATGCTCTGATACCATAAATGTAGTGACCCGTTCCAGAATCACCTACTAATCAAGAACTAAGCATGCGATTAACTTAATTAAAAACAATCAGAAATAAAGGCGGAAAACTGTCACCAAAAGATAGTTATACAACCCAATCGAAAATCCAGGACAACTAAACTAAAAATGAAATATACGGTACAACCATATCGAATCAAAAAGATACCGAAGAACTAAACCAACCAGCTACTCAACGTCCTCCTCCTCCTCCTCCTGAGCTGTCCAACCTGAGGCCTGCCCCGTGGGAATGGGGTGTCCAAGATAAACAAAACCGAGGACGTGAGCGATAAGAACGCCCAGTACAAAAGCATGAGTATACAAGCCTATATGAAATGCACATGCTATGATATGATACCAGGGTAGTCAAGAAACAGGAGTAACAAAGGATCTCAAAATGCTCAGTCTAGAGGCGCCAAGTGGATAGTGCCGCGCGGTACTCCTCTGGGTCACTGCATCCACTACAAGAACAGACGTGGACCTAAAATGTCCCGGATCACCGAAGCCCTCCGGACCCGTCGGCCACTGTGTACTCTCGGTGTCCATGCGTCCACAAGACAAGACAGGGCTGAGCGGCCCCACAAGATATAGCTTATCTCGAAAGAGATACAGCTCAACAGTAAAGGCTATCTCGAAGGAAATACGGCTCAACATGAAATGCAACATGCATCATAAAACGTGACATAATAGCATGCATCATATGACATATATCAATGCATCACATAATCATGCAACACATATAAGGATGTATACTCGACCAGGATATCTCGGATAGTACTTTCGTACCTCTATCACAGCAAGCCTAGCCTTACGCAACACCGCTAATCAGGTCTAGAACAAGCCTACGCATCAAAAGCATACCCAATGAACAATACTACCATGCTCGACTAGCAAAACCAGTACTACCAAAGGTTTAGGGTTTACCTTCGTCCGTCGACAGCCCTTTGATGTCGATTGCCTCGTAACTCAGGCGTCGCTACACTACCAATCCTGGCAGCTCTTGGCTATCGCTCGACCGACAACTAACCCTAGAAACCTTCCAAACTTCTCAAATATGAGACACAACTCAAGAATTTGCAATGCCAAATGAGGAAATCCGAGCACTATTTATAGGCTATGTTCGGATCCACCGAACCCACTTCGGAACGTCCGAACTCCTACGTGTCCATCGGCTCTTGACACCTCATGATCGGATCCACCGAACCTACACTTCGGATCATCCGAACTTGCATGTAAACTGACGTGTCGATCAACTCTTGACACCTCATGATCGGATCCACCGAACCCACTTCGGATCGTCCGAACTCTTCGGTGCTACCGAACCATCTTCGGTCCGTCCGATCATGACCACGGTCAAAATTACACATTAAACCTTCTTAATCACCATTAATCCGTTAATTACCCAATTTGGAATTCGGGCTACTACATTTGTCGTCCCTGTCTGACGAAGACGAAGTCTGGTATTCAACTCTGTCCATATCAAATCTGAAATGACAATATCGAATACGTTGTGTCAGTGAATAACTCAATACACAATCTGTTCTGATCAATACTCAAATCAGTATATAATCTGATCAATATCTGAACAAGACACACTTCAATTCATATCATCGACATCACAATATAATCTGAATAATTACTGAGTCTGATCAATCTCAATCTACTGATGTTTCGACGGCGTAACAATACAATCTGAATAACCTCGTCAGTTCTGAACATCACAAATATAATACTGGAACTCATAATCTGTGTCAACATAATTCCTACTCTGAATATTAACACAATTCTGATATAGAATCTCAGTCAATATCTTTCAAAAATCATAACAAATACATAAACAATATGTTCTTCAGTCTGACTTCAATTCTACAATGTCTACGGTAATAGAAACATCATATCTGATTCATATTCAATTCTGACAATATCATAAATTCAAATCTTGTCTAAACGTAACAAAACTTACGTCCAGTTGTAGCCTGCGTTGATAGGAACACAGTACTGAAGTCAGATTCTAATTCGGACGGACGGATTTCTCGTAAGATTCAATTTATACCAGCGTTTACCTTCGTTTCCATGTTCTTTCTTCCTTCTGAAGAAAGAACCGTAGGTATATATATATATAAACTTATCGTGCATGTTTACAAAACGTGGCACATTTCATGTTTTCCAAGTGGCGCTCGGGCGGTTGAAAAGTGCCGCTCGAGCGCGGAACTTTCTGCCCGGATATTAGCCTATTATCCATTGGCGCTCGGGCGGTAAATCTTTACCGCTCGGGCGCGGAATTTTCTGTCGAGATACTCGGCTGAACATCTCCTGGCGCTCGGGCGGTAATATTCTACCGCTCGGGCGCCAAACATTCTGTCCAAAAAGTCAAATTGGCGCTCGGGCGGTTCTTTTCTGCCGCTCGGGCGCGAGATGTTCGGCTTAACATCTTGAGATGTTCGGTCCAACATCTCATCTCAAGATGTTCAGTCCAATATCTTAATGATGTTTGGTCCAACATCTCATCTCAAGATTTTTAGTCCAACATCTTGAGATGTTCGGTCCAACATCTTGGCTAATAATGTAAAGATGCCCTGCTTCTTCATTTCAAGTTCGTATAACCTCAATCATATCCATTAATCGAAGTATGATTACAGTAATTAAGTCTCGGGCATTACAACAGAAGTCTCAGTTCCTTTCAGGGTTGGTGGTTTGAACAACTGAAACTTCTTAAGTAACGTTTCCATCGGTGTTGCTGTAACATCCATCGGATTGGCTGAGGTACTGCCTTGTCTGGGAATCGTCAAGGAGGCATATCTGATTATCAAAAGGATAAGTAACCCAATACAACATATCTATTACAGTTCAGTTCCCCCACCGATCATCTTACTGCTGATCAAGAATCAGTTCTGATTCATTCTCAATAATACATGATACCAAATTAAATCAGATAATCAAGTAAACATGTATTAAAGGAATAAAACATGATGGAATGCTAGCATGTAAAAGCAAGAAGAAAACTCAATCTACCCCACTCACTAGCTTTTATCTCAGTCTAAGGAACCTACAGTTCTGGAACCTACTGCTCTGATACCAGCTGCTGTGGGGAACCGGACATTTATTCATTTCTTAATCATTCTTAGGAATAATTCAATCAATTAAGATAAACAGGGTCTAAATTTTTTTAAAAAATATAAGTGTGGAATGTAATAGAATCACTCTGATATACATATCAAAAGTAAAGAACATGTCTTGTACTCAATACATTAAAATCAACTAGGGTTCAACTACTATATATCAAGTGTTGAAGCCTATCTACTTCTGATCTGGATCTCCACGCTAACTTTTCCTCTCTCATCCTCTTCTTGACCATGATCCTGTCCCACCTGTTGTCATGCACACATACAAACACGACAACAACCAGATAACTCCGGTGAGAATATAATCCCATTATAAACAATGAATAAATGCAATCATATAAAAACATATATAAAATCATAAACAATCATCAATAACATGTATCAAATCTGAAAATATGAATCGATATAAAACTGTAAATCAACTAGTGACTCGTCATCTCAGCCTCGACTCATATCTAATCTAGGGATCACAGTTCCTGGACATTGGCACAATATACCAAATCTCCGCAATAGAAGCCGATCTGCTTCACGCAACATCGATATAAAACAAACATCCAGTGTCTTGGTATATCCGCCAAAGACTTGGCTTATCCACCAATGACTAGGCATCTCTGCCCATTGCTCAATATACGCTATACTATAACTCATAAGACTAAGCATAGCAATCTCATTAATTGCAAACATCAATGCAATAAAATAAAGTATGTGGTTTTTGGGAAACTCAAGTCCAATCTGACTTAAGTAGATCTCCCGATTAACATTGATTTATACATTTCTTTCGGTCAATCTGATGAAGTCGATGGCTCGAATTCGAAGCCTGTCAATACCCAATCTTGCAATGACAATATCCAGAAGTATAATACCAATACACCACTCAAATCAATACTAGACATAATCAGAACTCAATCTAAACCTATTTCAACAGCATAACTGCATAATCTCAATATACCCAACAATATAAATCAACAGATATCAATCTCAACTCCTAGTCGATAACAACACAGATCTGATATCAAATCTCACTCAAATCTATTCTGAAAATCATAACAATTTCATACGGTATCTGTTCTTCCATCCGGTTTCGATTATACGATGTTTATTATGTCAAGAACACCATATATGAATCATATCCGATTCCTTCAACATCATATTTTCAAATCATATCAAAACATAAGAAAACTTACGTCCTTGTGAAGCCTGTGCCAAGAGGATCACAGAAATATGTTCGGATCAAAAATCAGACGGCTAGATCTTGCGTGAACCAAATGCTAAGAAGTGCAAAGGCGTAAGGATTTCCAAAGAGAATTCTTGGTTCTTGGCTGATGACTTCTGAAGGAATTACACACATATATATCCATTGCATGTCAAAGCTACGTGGCTCTTTCTACTTGCATCTCAGTCGGCGCTCGGGCGGTCAAAAACTAACGCTCGGGCGCGGAACGTTCTGTTCGACCCTCAACTTGACATACACTGGCGCTCGGACGGTCATTTTATACCGCTCGGGCGCTAGACGTTCTGCCCAAATATTAAGCTTGTGGTGCACTAACGCTCGGGCGGTATTTTTCTACCGCTCTGGCGCCAAACATTTTGTACACGATTTTTATTGTAGTGCACCGACGCTCGGCTTCTCCCTTCGCCTCATCCTTTCGCTCCTAAAATCTCAATTCTGTTAATTAATCAACGTTTGATTACAGTGATAACATCTCAGGCATTACAAATTTAATAATAAGAAAATATTCTTAAATTAAATTTAAGCCAAAGAATAATTAATTTTAATGTAAAAGAATGTTTCGGGATTGATTTACTAAAGTGGAGTTAAGTAGTAAATAAGTTCTTTTATGTCCCGTAATAAATTAAAAGCCTAAATTTAAAATGTATAACCAATTGGGATAAATTAATCTAGGCTTATATTATTTAATAAATTGTAACTTAACATGTTAGTAAATTTATTTTAAGAATTAGCCATGCATGCAAGATAATTACTATCCTAAATTAATTTATTAATTAACTAAAATACATAATAAATGTTTAAAACTTTAAAGAGTTAAAATTCAAGAATTAAGCAATATTTTACCCCATTTTGTTAGCGTAATTTCGGCCCCTTCAATCAAACCCTTACTTGGTTGGCAACTCTCCTTTATTGCCACCTTTCCTTAATCTTCTTGATAGATAATTCCCTCACTTTTAATCATCAACAATTAATCATTTAAGCAATATTCTTGCCTTGTTTTGATAAGAGAAATTTCGGTCATCACCCCTATCAAATCCCCCTCAAATCCCATAATATCACCTCATTCCATATCTCACTAGCAACTAGGATGGAATGAATTGAATTGCCATTCTACCTCCCCATTTAATTGGGAACCTTCCCCTTCATTACCTCAACACTCTCCCCACCATCCATTCGAGAATTTTAGAGCAAAACAGCTGCTGAAATCGTGATCCACCACCAAGAGAAACAAGAAAGAAACTCGGTCTTCGCCGTGCCGTATTCGTCATATTGATTTGTTTCTTTCGAAAACAAAATTCCAGGCATGTATATATGGTTTCTTTGCTCTTCAATCAAGTCATATAAATATTTTAAAACAGTACATGATCACGATTTTATGGCAAATACCGAAATCTTTGACAGCAACTTTCGAAAACTTGCACAGATTTTTCTCGGCTCTTCCTTGTGCTTCACGGGTTTGGTTGTTTTCGTGGTTTTAGGAGGTTGGCTTGATTCCAGGCACTCAAGGCTTCATCTAGGCATGATCTAGAGTGTATCAGGAAGGTATTGGTCTATCAGTTTAAGTCCATTCACCAGAGCAAAACGAAATGGACAGCAACTCTCCATAGTTGCAAACTTGGAGTCTCGATTTTCTGGTTTTGATTGTCTAAGTTGAAGGTTCGGATCATGGTTGTTCTAAGGCTTGTAACCATGGTTAGAACCCTTCCTTATCATGTCTAGGAAGTGACCAAGATGGCCTTTCAAGGCCTGGTTCATGGTCCCATCAAAATTTTTAAACAAACAAAACAAGTGTCCCTCGGTTTTTTTTTCATTTTCTGGTGTGGTTGAGTGAGTTTTGATTTTTATGGTGTTGGGTGGATCTTGGTTGTCTTTTAGCCCTTAGCCATGGTTCACACAATACCTCATGATGTCTATATAATTCCATGGTTGATCATATGGCCACTGGAATGAAAATGACAGCAAGTAAAGCTTTACACCCCACGCGTGCAGCAAGTTTCTCGGGTGGGAGTGTCGTGTTGTCTTAGGTGTTTGCCTGGATTGTATTGGCCTAGGGCCCTTAGCCATGATTCAAGCCACACATTAGGATTTTGGGAAGAGGCTCTAGTTGGTGGTTCAAGCCCCAACGGCCAATAGCCTCGTAAACGAAGCGATTCAAGCACAAGTGCTGCTACTGTAATTGGACAGCAGCTTGGGTTCGGTTCAGGAGGCTGGTGCGAGTTCTATGTGGCTTTTAGCCTATGGCCTTGGATTGGACAGTACCTCAATGAGTTAGGAAGGCCATGTTTTTGTCCGTTTGTGATTTGGTTAAGTTTAGAGGTCGTGCGAGACTTTACGGTGCAATGTGCTAAAGTGACTCTCGAAAGAGCGTTTCAAGATTTTGGCCTCCATTCATTAAATTTTGTGAATTACAATTCTTAGGAGCATTATTTCATCATGTTAGGCGTGTTTTGACCAAGACTAAACGATGGTTTGATGTTGGTTCTGGTTTGTATGAAGTCATGGTTGGATACTAAGTTTGTTGGGCGTAATTGTCTCGCTTTCGGTTCGGTTGCGAAATGTTGGTCAAGTTAAGTTTATTTGCATGTCCTCATGTTAGAATTAGGTCACAGCGAGCCTGGGAACGGTCCAAATCATTCGGTAAAATAGGGTTATAATTATATTACGTGCATAATATAAAAATGTTTATTTTTGGAGATATATCCGATATGTCTTGTGGCCACCTTACGCTTATGGGATTACTTCACCCGGTGACTTACGACCGGTTTACGATTATGTATGGGTATGGATATCCAGTCCTAGGGCTGTGATGATATCTACCGCCCAGCATACTGTGGTTTAGTCTGATCAGACGATTCATGTTATGTTACGGGCCCCTTGCGTAGAACATTATCTCTACAGAAAATTACGATATGCTAATTTATATCAGGGCTCTATCGAGCAACTCTTTTACGTACGAATTTTCAGATATGCATGTATTTATAATTACTCATGACACGATTTTCACGTTATGCTTTACGATACGATAGTATTACGTTACGCCAAAATTTTATGATATATTTTACTTGTTATTCATAATATATGCATGCTGAGTCTTTAGACTCACTAGACTTGATTGTTGTAGGTAGTGATGAGGACCGAGGGCGGGGACCAGTGAGCTAGCTTGGGTCGGCAGTAGTGGGAGATTATTTTATAAATGATGTTACATTAAACATTAAATCTTTTTATCAGATTATTTTATAAATGATGTATATTATTTATTTAAAGAGATAAATTTTAAATAATTCCGCAAATTTTCAAATACGAGATACGGGCCACTACAAGATCGACTTCTATTTCTGAGATTCGATATAATATACCAATGTCCGGGAACCGGGATTCCTAAACAAGACTAGATCAGAGTCGAGTCATAGATATGAGTTTGAGTTATAGTTTTATATCATTTCATGTTTCAGATTGATACATGTTATTGATAATTGTTATATGCTTTTATATATGTTTTAATATGATTGCATGCATACGTTGTTTATACTGGGAATATTATTCTCACCGAAATTATCCGGCTGTTGTCGTGTTTGTATGTGTGCATGACAACAGGTGGGACAGGATCAAGGTCAAGACGAGGATGAGAGACTACATTTTAGCATGGAGATCTGGGCCCAGAAGTAGAATAGGATTCAGCACTTGATATATAGTAGTTGAACCCTAGTTTGATTTTAATATAATAGTACAAGACTTTTACTTTTATGTTGATATTTGTATCAGATTGATTTTATTATGTTCCGCACTTGTATTTAAAAAACTTTAGACCCAAGTTTATTTAATTGATCCAATTATTCCCAAGAATGATTAAGATATGAAATAGCATCTAGGTCCCCACAGTTTTAGACCTGGATTCATGTCTGGCTCACATGAATCTAATAATGTTGGCGATCGATCATCCTTATTTATTTATTGTTTAATGTCATATTATGATATATGTGATATATAGTAGTATGCATGTATGTATATTATTAAATAATATAGTTGGAATGAATCAGGCAAACATACAAACTCGTGGCACGCGTTTTTAAAATAAAATGAATAGACGATTTTAAAATTTAAATCTCTTATTTTGAATATGATTCAAAATTTATGTCAAACCGTAAAAGTAAAAATTAAAAGAGTTTAATTTTTCCATTCCTTCCATCAACCGTGATTGGATGTTGATCGCACCCGTGGACAGTGTCTGGCTCATATTATTGGGGAGGCCTGGATGCCAGAAAGCTGTGACTTCCACCAGGTATATAATATGAATTGAGTAAAACTCCCATGACTTCGGCCAATATTATTGGAAGAATTCATGGCGATCGTTTACTACAATTCAATATTGATGGGTCGGTTTGACACATGAAAATAAACGGCGTCATATTATTGGGACCTTATTAAACGTGAGGCGAAACACGCGAAGGTTGCATAGGGATGCAATTGGATTCTACCTTTTAGAAATTATAATTAGCTGATATTATTCATGATTATAATTGGCTAATTGGAATCTACGTGTCCACTAAGGAAATATGATTTCCCTTTTTCATCATAGGGTGGTGGAAATGTCAAAATAGTGGGAGGAAAATTTATAAAATAAAATTTATATTTTATATCTTATAATTATTTTAAAATTATCAGTAACCATTATCTATTTTCATTTTTAGTATACTTACGATGACTACTCATAACCCGCTTTCAATCATTCTCGATCAAAACAAATTGGCTGGCCCTAACTATCATGACTGGTTAC
Source organism: Primulina eburnea (assembly GCF_022965805.1). Lineage (NCBI taxonomy): Eukaryota > Viridiplantae > Streptophyta > Magnoliopsida > Lamiales > Gesneriaceae > Primulina > Primulina eburnea. The sequence continues at coordinate 30,052,762 of NC_133102.1, forward strand.
GAAATTTAAAGATTGTTCTGAACTCCGAAAGGATTGCATATGTGCTTGATAAGAAGCCACCAAATGAGGCAGCTCCTGATATCAGTAGGACTGAGTTAGCTAAGCTTGAGAAATGGTGGGACCACAATCTTCAAGCTAAGAGCTACATGTTGGCTTCTATGTCGAATGAACTTCAGAGGAGGTTCGAGGAGGCGGTGAATGCTGTTGACATTCACCTTCATCTGAAAGAATTGTATTATTTACAAACTCGTTGAGAGAGACATTCTACTGTTAAAGAACTCATCACTACACGCTTGCGAGATGGGACTTTGGTCCATGAGCATGGTGTTAGGATGATTGGGCTCATCGAGAAATTGGTGGGACTCGACGTGGTTATTCATAGTGAGATCTCGACTGATATTATCTCGATGTCATTTCCTGCCTTGTTCGATGGGTTTGTGGTTAATTTTAATATGAACAAGCTTGAGGCCACCCTTGAAGAGTTGGTCAATATGCTTACTAATTATAAGGCTGCAATTAAAAAGAAAAGCATGTTCCTCTAATGGGTTCTTCGTCCGGTACGAAAAATGGAGCCCCAAATAAAGGCAAGAAGCGTTCTGAACCTCTGAAGAATAGCAAGCCCAACAATAAGCCATACAAGAAACCAACTCCGGGGCCTACAAAGCCTGACAAGTCAGAACAATTCTATTTCCACTGCAACAAGCCTATACATTGGGGGAGTAATTGCACGGAGTATCTTGCCCAGAAGCGTTGTGGCCATGGTATGTTTTATATTGAAGCTAATGTTTCTATTAATTTCTCTTCTTTGATATTGGATACTAGATGTGGTTCTCATCTATGCAATGATTTGCAGGTGATGTGAAGAAGCAAGAGGCTTAGAGATGTTGAGACTTTTCTAAGACTAGGAAATGGACAAGAGTTGCTGCCACTGCCGTTGGAGACGTTACTTTAATTTTGGACAATGATTTTAAGTTGTTTTTGAGAAACGTTTTATTTGTTCCTGAATTGGTTAAAAATATTATGTATATTTCTATGCTTGATAGGGATGGTTATTCTTGTGTTTTTTGTTACTACTTAAATAATAATTCACCCAAGTGTAGGTTGTCTGCAAGTAATATATTTCGTAAGTACGAGATCGATCCACAGAGAGGTTATTTTGAGTTTAAATTTATTAATTTATAGATTACCAAATGCAAGACTGAAGTTTACAAATTATAAATATTGTCAAGGCTTGAGGATTTATTCTTGGTTTATGTAATATTGTTTAACTAAAAGTGAAACAAAAGAAACTACCATAAATAATGGTTCCAAGAAAATTAAACACACACATAATCTAATATAGTTCCCACTATAGAAAATACCGAATTAACCGATATTTTATATATGGTACCTATGATTATAATTATAACTATATAAATAAATAATTGCATAAATTAAATGTTAAATTAAATCATTATATTTCATTTAGAACAATCGGCAGAGCCACGCTATTGCCTAAATGAAATATATTGATTTAATAAGTTAGTTGCGGTAAAGTAAAAGTTAGTTGCAAGAAAGTAAATGTTAGATGCGAAAAATAAAAGTTAGTTGCGAAAAAGTAAATGTTAGATTGTTAGATGTTAGTATTAAGTCATAATATTTCATTTAGAACAACCGGCAGAGCCACGCTATCGCCTAAATGAAATATTATGATATTATTATATAAATATACATATATTTATATATCTATATATATATAATAATAAGTGATGAAATATTTATTATATCAAAATTAAACAACAAATCAAGAGAACCACTTTAATGGTATCAAGCATTTGATGTAAATTGATAACAACAAATAATTCATTTTTATACCTACAATAAAAATAAGTTAGCTAAATGAAAAGAGATAAAGAAATAATATACAAAATATAAACAATCTTACTTCACCAAGAATGCATCCTCTTCACCTTGACATAATAGATTTAGCTTGCCATGAACTTACTTTTGATCAACACTAAAATATCTATCATAGTTGAGAAAATGAAAGAAAATATATTTAAACTTAGAACTTTGATACACACTCACACTATATTTTACAATGAGATAGAATGATTCTCAAGCAAGCACAAGGCCTCTATTTATAGGCCAAATGAGAGAAAGAGTCAAAAATTCTATTAATGCCATGTAGTTGTAATAGTATTCTTTGTCTCCTCAACTCCAATTCCATGTCCCTTCTTTCAATGCCTTGTTCCACGACTTTTCTCACCACTTTGACTCTGATTAAGGCCACAAACATGTGGGGAATTTTGTGTAGATGAGTTTGGCCACTTGATTCACCTCATTTGGATAAATATTGAAATAGTTATGAATTTTTTACTAAATGATGGTCATAGTAAAAGTAAATGTGTCCTCCTTTTGATCTTTGCACAATTTGATCATCTTAATGAGCTTTTTAGGCAATCATGTCTTCTGCAAAGTTGTAAATAACTTCTCAAGGATTCCAACCATGTTTGAGTCACCTCCATTTGAATTTTCTAGCTTGAGTTATCATTATTTTACCAACACGTAAAAAACCTGAAAATAAAACAAATTTAGTAAGACATTTAAATATAAACAAACAATACTAAAATAACATAATTTATAATTTTAATGAAACTTAAAATTTTAAAATACAGGTTTTAACATATAATAAATTATTAATTTTAAGTTTCATCACACCCCCACACTATCTTATTACTAGTCCCTTAGTAATAAAATTTATCGGAAAGTCACAACCTAGATTCTTTATTCCTTTTATATATTCAAATACAAACATATTCATTAAAAACAAAATCATATACCGATTTATATATATATATATTCGTTTAATATAATAATATATAATTAGATGTGTTTTTATTCTTATTTTCACATAATATATAAAGTAACAATATATATATAATTTTTAAATTTCTAAAAAAATTTATAATAATATAGTCAAAAAGATAATTCACACCACCCACCATAACATGTATAATATCAAGAATATTATTGTAAAAGCCTCAACTCCATATAATCTTTCAGGTCAAAATGTTTACGGAATAGCTAGTTTTCACTCATGGAGTTGGAATGAATATTAACTCTCATCGAAAAAGGCCAAATATAAAGCAGACAATTAATTAAACTAATATTGAAAACAAAATAGGAAAATTTACAAAGAATAAAATCCCCTTTTTTTCTTTTTTCTTTTTTCTTTTTTTCTTTTTTTTATTGTTTTTTTTTTTTTTTAAATAACGTGACTGCAAAATTTTACAATAACATAAAATTTTCTATCCAAACATTCTACCATAAATATATATATATGTATATATATAAACATTTATATAACGGATACATCCGATTTCCTTTGGAACTTATCTAGCACAAACAAATCTTCTTCTTTTTTTTTTTTTTTTTTTTTTTTTTTTGAGAACATTGATTGATGTTTTTAGAACACATTGATAGTACATCAATCAAATCTAAAAAAAATTTACACTGAATAAAGTATTTTGCAGTCCGTTATTTATTTACTTCTTTTTTTTTTTTTCAATAAATATTTTTTTTAGGGGATTTATATTCTTGTAATAAACCATTTTTTAATAATCAATAAAAGTTTATTAATTGTTTTCTCATTTCTCACCACTCACTCACAAAAGATGTGTGAGTATATATTATACTTTTACAAAAGAATTCTTTCAATTATACATGTTAACAACCATACAAACCATATCTTTTAACTATATTCTCATAAAAATTTTAGAAATTATTTTATTTGAAAACACACACAATTATATACATATATGTAAATAAATAAACACATCTATTATATATTTTATATTAATTGATCAAAATATATATGTATATAAATTGGTACATATGAAAACTAATTTTTCTTGTAGTCTGTAATTTGAATATAATGAATATTAAAATCTAGTGTATTGCGATTTTCCGATAATTATTAACTAATGTGTCTCAGGTGCATTTTACTGACACCTTACTCGACATTGAACTAAAAAGTATTATTATTATTATTACTACATATTTTTATTTTTTATATAATAAAAAAAACTAAGAAGAGAAGAAGCAGAAGAAGAAGAAGAAGAAGAAGAAGAAATTATTCATACCTTAAAAAAAAACATTAAAAACATACCGTTGAATCGCAAGTTTAGCATCAAATGAATTTTTTTTTCTTACTCTTGGATGTTGGCCAATTAAGTTGAGATAAGAATGGATCTGGTTCATGACTAAATCTTTGCAATAAATCAATAAGTTCACCTTCACTTGTAGCAGAAACTAACATCCTTCGCGAAGCTAATGAAATAAATCCCTGTTCCACAACATCATCAAGAAACGATAACAGTTTATCATAATAATTGTTAACATTTAACAAACCAATTGGCTTATTGTGGATATTTAATTGTGCCCAACAAACAGTATGAAATATTTCTTCCAAAGTACCGAAACCTCCTGGCAGAGCAATGAAAGCATCTGAATGTTCAATCATTTGAGTAATTCGTTCATACATGTTGTCCACTTGCATTTCTTCTCCTATTGTTGGTCCTGTAAGATTGGCTAAAGTAATCGGAATAATGCCTAAGACTTCACTTCCACCTGCATGCGCAGCTTTTGCAACTTTTCCCATGAGGCCAACTTCACCACCACCATATACCAAATGAATCTTTCTTTTAGCAAGTGTTATTCCAAGCTTTTCTGCTACATCTTCATAAATTGAATCTTTTCCTGCACTAGATCCACAAAATACACAAATATTTTTGATTTTACTTACCGTGGACGTTGACATGTTGAGAAATATGTTTTCTGTAATTGTTAGATCACAGCATATGAATTTATAAACGTAACATGCCAAAAGTCAATATTTGAACAGGAAATTATTATTATTAAAAGAAAATAAAAATGACAAAATTAAAACAAATATATACAGCGTAGTTGTGATTGTGGCTCACATCTTCCTCTGATTTTACGTTCAGTAACGGCTTCAACGCCTTCTATGAGTCGAGGATATGCTTCCCATCCAATTTTCTTATAAATTGGCAAACAGGGTCTTTTAACGTCAGATTCCCAAGACGAAATTGTGTATATTTTTACTTATCTAAATAGATATGCGTTACTACAGTAGGATCTTTGTAAGGCTGATTCCACCGTCCATATTGATATTCCTCCTGTTGAAATTGCCACCATAGTTTAAGAAGTTCATTTTGCACGTACCCACTAGAATGCGTATCAAGAACCTCTAGAAAATTATCCAAAGGCTCTTTACTCAGACCATTCTTAATGAATAAAATTTTATCTTCTCTATTCATTGATGTCATTCCAACATTTTTGCAATTTCCTTTACAAGTCCACCTTGCACATTTATGACATCCACCTATACGTTTAGCTCTTCGCTTTTTGGCATATGTGCTTTTACCAAATCCTGGCATATGTCTTATTATTAATTCACTTGCTTCCCCAACCAATCGGACTTTTGCTTCAATTATCAAACGGATATCATCCGGTATGCCATATAACATCATCAACCTTAGCCGCTCACATCTAGCTTTATAAATTTTTTTCAACGCATTATCAGGTAAACAAGCAAAATATTTACGAAGATTCATAATACACACATCCATATTATTATTATTATATATATTTCAATTATTTTGGGAAAACTGAAGAAACCGACTTAAACAGTCACGGAGTACCGTTATCCGCCACTTAACCGGGAAATGAACTAGAATCTGCAAAACAAAATGAAAATATCAAACAGTTATTGTGGATCATATAAAGGCATAAACTCATCATTAAGAATTTCATTTTCTATAAAAGGCTTAAGTCTTTGCCCATTAACTTTAAACACGTCATTATTTTTAGGATTTTCAATATCAACAGCACCATGAGGATAAACAAATTTGACTATAAATGGTCCTGACCACCTCGATCTTAGTTTACCTGGAAATAAATGCAAACGAGAATTATAAAGCAAAACTTTTTGTCCAATTTCAAATGACTTTCTCATAATATTTTTATCATGAAAGGCTTTAGTTTTATCTTTATAAATCTTTGAATTTTCATATGCATCATTTCTTAATTCTTCAAGTTCATTTATTTGCAATTTTCTTAATTTAGATGCATCATCTAAATTAGTATTAAATGCTTTAATTGCCCAATAAGCTTTATGTTCTAGTTCTACCGGTAAATGACAATGCTTACCAAAAACTAACCTATATGGTGACATACCTAATGATGTTTTAAATGCAGTTCTATATGCCCATAATGCATCAGTTAATCTTAAAGACCAATCTTTTCGATTTGGATTAACTGTTTTTTCTAAAATTTGTTTTATTTCTCTATTTGCTAGTTCAACTTGACCATTACTTTGAGGATGATATGGGGTAGAAACTTTATGTGTAATGCCATATTTTCTTAACAAAGAAGAAAATGATTTATTTATAAAATGACTTCCCCCATCACTAATTATTGCTCTAGGTATTCCAAATCGACTAAAAATATTTTCTTTTAAAAATTTTATAACAACTTTATGATCATTAGTTCTACATGCAATCGCTTCAATCCATTTTGAAACATAATCAACAGCGACTAAAATGTACTTATATCCAAAAGATAATGGAAATGGACCCATAAAATCTATCCCCCAACTATCAAATATTTCAATAATTATGATTGGATTTAAAGGCATCATGTTTCGTTTTGAAATTGATCCCATCTTCTGACAATTTTCACAAGATTTGCAAAATAAATGCGTATCTTTGAATAAAGACGGCCAATAAAATCCACATTGTAAGATTTTTGTAGCTGTTTTATTGGATGAAAAATGACCTCCACATGCTTCAGAATGACAAAATTTAATAACATTACTTATTTCATTGTCGGGTTTGCATCGTCGAAAAATTTGGTCAGGACAATACTTAAATAAGTAAGGATCATCCCAATAAAATTTTTTAACTTCTATCAAGAATTTATTCTTATCCTGTGAATTCCAATGAGAAGGCATTTTATTTGTCACAAGAAAATTTACAATATTAGCAAACCATGGCATAATAGTAGCATAAAACAACTGATCATCTGGAAAATTTTCATTTATTGGTATTTCATTATGAGATGATTCAGTCATTATTCTAGATAAATGATCGGCTACAACATTTTCTTTTCCTTTTTTATCTTTAATTATAATATCAAATTCTTGTAACAATAAAATCCACCGTATTAATCTTGGCTTAGCATCTTGTTTATTTGATAAATATTTTATGGCAGAATGATCGGTGTAAACAATAGTAGTAGAACCAATTAAATAAGATCGAAACTTATCTAATGCAAATACTACTGAAAGTAATTCTTTTTCAGTAGTTGAATAATTTATTTGGGCACTATTTAAGGTTCTACTAGCATAATAGATTGCATAAGGTTTTCCTTCTTTTCTTTGTCCTAACACAGCTCCTATAGCATAATCACTTGCATCACACATTAATTCAAATGGTAAAGACCAATCTGGAGGTTGTAAAATAGGTGATGTAATTAAAAGATTAATTATTTTTTTAAAAGAATTTTCACATTTTTGAGTCCATTCGAATTGTGTATCTTTTGTTAAAAGATTTGAAATTGGTTTAGATATTATGCTGAAATTTTTTATAAACCTTCTATAAAATCCTGCATGACCCAAGAATGATCGAACTTCTTTGACCGTTTTTGGTGATGTTAAATTAGAAATAACATCAACTTTGGCTTTATCAACTTCAATTCCTTTTTCAGATATCACATGTCCTAAGACAATCCCAGATTTAACCATATAATGACATTTTTCCCAATTTAAAACAAGATTTTTTTCTTCACATCTTTTTAATACTTTTTCTAGATTTTTAAGACAATTTTCAAATGAGTTTCCAAAAACAGTTATATCATCCATAAAAACTTCTACATATTCTTCAATCATATCACTGAAAATACTTAACATGCATCTTTGAAAAGTAGCCGGAGCATTGCATAAACCAAATGGCATTCTTTTAAATGCAAAAGTTCCGAAAGGACAAGTAAAAGTAGTTTTTTCTTGATCTTCTAATGATATAGGTATTTGATAATACCCCGAATACCCATCAAGAAAACAGTAATAAGAATTTCCTGCTACTTTTTCTAAAATTTGATCTAAAAATGGTAGTGGGAAATGATCTTTTCTAGTTGCATCATTTAATTTTCTATAATCAATACACATACGCCAACTAGATGGAATCCTAGTTTGTAATAACTCTCCTTTTTCATTTTTATAACAGTGATGCCTGACTTTTTAGGTACTACTTGTGTTGGACTTACCCATTTACTATCTGAGATTGGATAGATAATTCCAGCGTCTAATAGTTTTATTACTTCATTCTTAACAACTTCTTTCATATGTGGATTTAACCTTCTTTGCGGTTGTTGATACGTTTTAGCATTTTCTTCCAAATGAATTTTATGTGTACAAATTAAAGGATTCATACATTTTATATCTTTCAAAGTCCATCCAATTGCATTTTTATATTTTTTAAGTAATTGAATTAAATCTTCTTCTTGATTTGGTAGAAGAGTGGAAGAAATTACAACAGGAAATGTTTTATTTTGACCAAGAAATACATATTTCAATTCTAATGGTAAAGCTTTTAATTCAAGTTTTATATTATCATATTCTTTAAAATTATTTTCAGACTCCAAACTTTCTACTGAAAAAACTTCACATTGTTGATTTAAGTTTTCTTCTTGTATATTTTCTTCCACAATTGTTTGAATTTCATTATCATCTTCATTTTCATTTTCATTAATACTTGGTTGTTTACATAAATTAAACACATTAAGTTCTAGAGTCATATTTCCAAAAGACAATTTCATTATTCCATTTCGACAATTAATTAAAGCATTTGAAGTTGCTAGAAATGGTCGTCCCAATATTACTGGAATTTCATTATGTACTTCTATTGGTTGTGTATCCAAAACAATAAAATCTACTGGATATATGAATTTATCAACTTGAACCAACACATCTTCTACAATACCTCTAGGTATTTTGATTGACCTATCCGCCAGTAAAAGAGTAACAGAAGTGGGTTTTAATTCCCCTAAATTAAGTTTTTCATAAACTGAATAAGGAAGTAAATTCACACTTGCTCCCAAATCCAACAAAGCTTTTTTAATTTTATTTTCTCCAATAATACATGAAATTGTTGGACAACCAGGATCTTTATATTTTAAACTAGAATTGTTTTGAAGAATAGAACTTACTTGTTCAGCCAAGAATGCTTTCTTCTTCACATGCAATTTTCTCTTCACAGTACATAAGTCTTTTAAAAATTTTGCATAGGAAGGTACTTGTTTAATAGCATCTAATAATGGAATATTTATCTTTACTTGTTTAAAAACTTCATAGATATCAGAATCACTTTTTTGTTTTTTATAATTTGTTAATGCATGAGGAAATGGTGGAGGTTTATTTGAGTCATTTACTATTTTAGATGATTTATCATTCACCATATTATTCTTAGAATTTAAGGTATCATCATTCTCAAAAGTATCAAGATTATCATCCTTACTCTTTGATTTTAAATGATCATTGTTTTCATTAATATATGGATCATTAACTATTTTACCACTTCTAAGGCTAATAACAGATTTTATTTGATCAATTTTTTCATTTTTTAATTCTTGATTTTGATTTTTAGGATTAGGTTGAGGTTGAGATGGAAATTTTCCTTTTTCATGAATGTTAAGTGCAGATGCAAATTTCGCAAGAGTTTCTTTCAAATCATTCATAGATTGACTGTTTTGAATATTGATAGACTCTTGCTTTTGGATAAATGCATGAATTACATCTTCAAAGTTTTTTCTTGGAGGTGTAACATAAGGAATATAACCTTGATGATTTTGGTTATTTTGAAAATATTGTTGTGACGGTTGTGCATTATTATCATTCCTCCAACTAAAATTAGGATGATTTTTCCATCCCGGATTATATGATTGTGAAAAAGGATCTAGTATTGGTTTTTTATAATTGTTAACATAATTTGCTTGTTCATGGAGACATTCTTTAAATGAAGGTAATGTTGGACAATCTTTTGTAGCATGATCATGTGTATCACATATATGACAAACAATTTCTTGAATACTTTTTAATTGACCACTCTTTTTCATTTCTAATGACTCAATTTTTCTTGCTAAAGATGCAAGTTTAGCTTGAATATCTACATCATCTTTGAGATTATAGATACCACCCCCATTTGTTGAATTATTGTTTTTAGTTGTTGGTGGTTCTATTGTACCTATATTATCCCAATTTTGAGCATTTTCTGCTAATGAATCCAAATATTCCATAGCTTCATTTGGGTTTTTATCTTCAAAAGTTCCATTACACATGAATTCTATCATTTGCCTATCTTTAGGTATAAGACCTTCATAAAAGTGAGAAACTATTCTCCATGTTTCAAAACCATGATGTGGGCATGTATTAAGTAATTCTTTATATCTATCCCAACATTGATAAAATGTTTCTCCTTGTTTTTGAGAAAAAGTTGTAATTTGTCTTTTAAAAGAGTTTGTTCTATGGGAAGGGAAAAACTTTTTGAGAAATTGTTGTTGCATTTCTTCCCATGATCTTATTGAACTTGATCTTAAATTTTGTAGCCATGTTTTAGCTTTATCTTTTAAAGAAAAAGGGAAAAGCTTTAATCGAACTATATCCATGCTACAATTTTGATCATTATAAGTGTTACAAACTTCCTCAAATTCTTTTAGATGCAAATATGGATTTTCAGAATCTAAGCCATGAAAATTTGGTAAAAGTTGAATAATTTGAGGTTTAAAGTTGAAATTTGATGCGTCAGGAGGAAAAACTAAACAAGATGGGGCACTAGTTCTAATAGGGTTCATATGGTGCCTAAGTGTTCTTAATTGATCATGTTCTTGATTATTATTATTATTATTATTATTATTATTATTATCATTATCTTGATTATTTGAATTATCATCCATGTTTAAATTATTTTCAGATACTCGAATAAGTCTACCACTTTTTTTTCGACTCCAAACACTCATACAAGTAAAAACACACAATACTTATAAATAAAACATAAATAACAAATATAAACTTAATTTATACCTCCCCGGCAACGGCGCCAAAAACTTGTTACTACTTAAATAATAATTCACCCAAGTGTAGGTTGTCTGCAAGTAATATATTTCGTAAGTACAAGATCGATCCACAGAGAGGTTATTTTGAGTTTAAATTTATTAATTTATAGATTACCAAATGCAAGACTGAAGTTTACAAATTATAAATATTGTCAAGGCTTGAAGATTTATTCTTGGTTTATGTAATATTGTTTAACTAAAAGTGAAACAAAAGAAACTACCATAAATAATGGTTCCAAGAAAATTAAACACACACATAATCTAATATAGTTCCCACTATAGAAAATACCGAATTAACCGATATTTTATATATGGTACCTATGATTATAATTATAACTATATAAATAAATAATTGCATAAATTAAATGTTAAATTAAATCATTATATTTTATTTAGAACAACCGGCAGAGCCACGCTATTGCCTAAATGAAATATATTGATTTAATAAGTTAGTTGCGGTAAAGTAAAAGTTAGTTGCAAGAAAGTAAATGTTAGATGCGAAAAATAAAAGTTAGTTGCGAAAAAGTAAATGTTAGATTGTTAGATGTTAGTATTAAGTCATAATATTTCATTTAGAACAACCGGCAGAGCCACGCTATCGCCTAAATGAAATATTATGATATTATTATATAAAAATACATATATATATATCTATATATATATAATAATAAGTGATGAAATATTTATTGTATCAAAATTAAACAACAAATCAAGATAACCACTTTAATGGTATCAAGCATTTGATGTAAATTGATAACAACAAATAATTCATTTTTATACCTACAATAAAAATAAGTTAGCTAAATGAAAAGAGATAAAGAAATAATATACAAAATATAAACAATCTTACTTCACCAAGAATGCATCCTCTTCACCTTGACATAATAGATTTAGCTTGCCATGAACTTACTTTTGATCAACACTAAAATATCACTCATAGTTGAGAAAATAAAAGAAAATATATTTAAACTTAGAACTTTGATACACACTCACACTATATTTTACAATGAGATAGAATGATTCTCAAGCTAGCACAAGGCCTCTATTTATAGGCCAAATGAGAGAAAGAGTCAAAAATTCTATTAATGCCATGTAGTTGTAATAGTATTCTTTGTCTCCTCAACTCCAATTCCATGTCCCTTCTTTCAATGCCTTGTTCCACGACTTTTCTCACCACTTTGACTCTGATTAAGGCCACAAACATGTGGGGAATTTTGTGTAGATGAGTTTGGCCACTTGATTCACCTCATTTGGATAAATATTGAAATAGTTATGAATTTTTTACTAAATGATGGTCATAGTAAAAGTAAATGTGTCCTCCTTTTGATCTTTGCACAATTTGATCATCTTAATGAGCTTTTTAGGCAATCATGTCTTCTGCAAAGTTGTAAATAACTTCTCAAGGATTCCAACCATGTTTGAGTCACCTCCATTTGAATTTTCTAGCTTGAGTTATCATTATTTTACCAACACGTAAAAAACCTGAAAATAAAACAAATTTAGTAAGACATTTAAATATAAACAAACAATACTAAAATAACATAATTTATAATTTTAATGAAACTTAAAATTTTAAAATACAGGTTTTAACATATAATAAATTATTAATTTTAAGTTTCATAATTTTTGATAAAGGTGTTTGCCATTTATACAAGAATGAATGTTTGATTGGAACTGTATAAATAACAAACGATCTCTATAACTTACAATTAAAAGATATTTCACTAAACAATATCTAAGCGCATACGAAAACAACAACAAACAAAATAAAAATATAAGAACCAAATCCCGCACAAATATGGCACGCTAAACTACGTCATATTTCCCAAAGAATGATGTACAATCTAGTGGGAGAAGGTACGTTTGACTTGTCAGACATAAATTCTCTACCAACATGTGAGTTTTGTCTAAAAGGAAAGATGACTAAGACTTCATTCAATGTAAACGTGGAACATGCACATGGTCTACTGGATTTGATTCACACAAACGTTTGTGGCCCACTAAGTGTTAGCACAAAATTTGGGCATTCCTACTTCATTACCTTTACTGATGACCATTCGAGGTATGGGTATGTTTATTTGATAGAACACAATTTGAAGCATTTGAAAAGTTCAACGAATTAAGATCTGAAGTAGAAAACCAGCTAGAAAGAAGTATTAAGGCACTTCGATCTGATCGAGGTGAAGAATACTTGAGTGCTGAATTTTTGGGTTATCTAAAAGATAATGAGATTATCTCACAATGGACTCCACCAGCAACACCACAATTGAATGGTGTTTCTAAACTTCGAAATCGAACCTTGATGGACATGGTTCGATCCAAGATGGGATTCACTTAATTGCCTACATCGTTTTAAGGCTTTGCGCTTGAAAATGCGGAAATATTGTTGAATAATTTCCATACTAAAGCAGTAGATAAAGTACCATATGAGATATGGATGGGAAACACTCCCAAGTATTCTTACATGATAATATGGGGATGTCTTGCTTGTGTGAAGCAGACAGTGGGAGACAAATTGGATAGCAGATCAACTTTGTGCTACTTTGTAGGATATCCAAAGAATTCTGTTGGATATTATTTTTATCATCCCAATGAAGCAAAAGTGTTTGTTTCAAGAAATTCCACATTTTTGGAAAATGAATTTCTATTAGATAGAAAAGGCAAGATGATAGAACTTCAAGAAATTCAAGATACTCCCTTGACTATAGAAGTTGAACCCATTTCACAACAACCAGTAGTTGAAGTACAAGCTCCTACAAGGTCTGATAGGGTTATTAGACCACCTGCAAGATATACGCTTCTTCATGAACAGAGCCATGATGAGCATTGTGTTGGATGTGATCCAATGAATTTCAAAGAAGCAATATCTGATACTGATTCAACCAAATGACTTGAATCCATGCAGTCTAAAATGGACTCTATGTATTCAAACCAGGTCTGGACATTGGTGGATCCACCTGAGAGAATCGTTCTCATAGGATGCAAATGGAACTACAAAAGAAAGCTTGGGGCGGATGGGAAGGTGTTGACCTTCAAAACAAGGCTGGTTGCAAAAGGTTATACTCAAAGGCAAGGAATTGACTATGAGGAAAAATTTTCACCAGTTGCTATGTTTAAGTCTATTAGATTACTAATAGCCATAACAGCATGGTATAACTATGAGATATGGAAAATGGATGTAAAGAATGCATTCCTCAATGGAGACATCAAAGAAGAAATTTATATGTCTCAACCTGGGGGATACACATCAGTAGGAATAGAGCATAAGGTATGCAAACTTCAGAGATTAATATATGGTCTCAAGAAGACGTTAAAAGGTTGGAACCTCCGATTTGATAGCACTACCAAGGAATTTGGCTTTTCTAAAAATCCTGAGGAACCATACGTGTATAAGAAAGTTAGTGGGAGTGCAGTGACATTCCTAGTACTATATGTTTATAACATCCTTCTCATTGGGAATGATGTAGGATTATTTCAATCAACTAAAGTATGGTTGGCAAGTAAATTCTCCATGAAAGACATGGGTGAATCATCTTATTTATTGGGAATACAAATCTATAAAGATAGATCGAAGAGGATGCTGGGGCTCACCCAAGCCACTTATATCGATACCATTTTGAAGTGATTGTCTATCCAAGTGATGATACTTACCAATGTGTCCTGGTGTTGCTCTATCTAAAGCTATGTGCCCCAAAACTGATGAAGAGATATAGATGATGACACATATTCCATATGCGTCAGCCATTGGTAGTATCATGTATGGTATGATATCGACACGTCCTGATGTTGCCTATGCTCTGAGTGTTACAATCAGATATCATGGTCCAATGCATTGGAAGGTTGTGAAAGATATTCTTAAGTACTTGAGAAGGACTAAGAACTTGTTTATGGTCTATGGGGGTGGATAATTAAAATTGGAATGCTACACTGACTCTAGCTTCCAATGTGATGTAGATGATTCGAAATCGACATCTGGTTTGGTATTCATGCTTAATGGTGCGGCCGTCTCTTCGAAAAGTTCCAAGCAAGATATCGTTGTAGATTCCACCACTGAAGCTGAATACATTGCTGCATTTGCTACAGACAAAGAGGCAGTTTGGATGAGGAGTTTTGTCCAAGAGTTGGGTGTTATTCCTAATGGAGTTGATCCAGTCCCGGTGTACAGCGACAACACTGGTGCCGATGCGCAAGCAAAGGAACCAATGTCTCATCAGCGATCCAAACATGTACCGAGGAAATTCCACATCATCCGGGAGATTGTGGGAAGATAAGATATATCAGTCAAAAGAGTCCCCTCTGCAGATAATGTTGTTGATCCACTTGCAAAGCCTTTTCCAGGACCATTGTTTGAGAAGCATCACGAAGTAATGGGATTGAAGTTCATGGGTAGCTGGCTCAAAGGAAAGTGGGAGATTGTTAGAGTAGATGCCCTATAAGCAAACTGTTGGCTAGGGATTTTATTTACTCAAGTGTAAAAAACAATTTTTATTTTAATATAATTCCTTATCTGAAGATTTGTTATTTATTTATCTGTATATCCATGTGAACAACATAGATAAAGACCTTGATTATACTTTAATACAAATGAATTGTAATTCGATGTTGAAACTCGTTCGTAAACACTGTAGGATCTAAATTCGTTTCTAGTCAATTCAGCCGCCTAAACCATGGATAAAGGTCGTTTGAGCTCGAGACTAGTATCTGTGATGTTGTATACCGCGTTTCTTGGTAAGGGCATAGAGATGTCCAAACATGTAGATGGGTAGTCATATGATGATTATACCGAACAACCCTCCTCGGACTTTTCAAGTGGTTATCATTCATCTAGAGTATAAGTCTGTGATTATGATTGTACGCCATTAGTCCTTACGACCCAGGGAAAACACTGAGGCTCTACATGCTAGGGTTGTGTTTTGACTCGTTTAACGGCTCCAGGAGAGTAATCAGGTGGCGACATTGGGTACAGTTGCGACTGAATGTAGGAGCAAGTGCATTGTAGTCGGGAATTCACCGCTCACCTACGAGTGTGGATATCCTATGTGATCTGATGAAATAATAGTGCGTGAAATCTCTGGCCAGAGTATGAGATGTACGTCAGAGAAAGAGTTCTCCAATAGTACATGCGATGCCACTATTTATATGTATCACATAGTTATCGAATTACTATGCAATCATCGATGAACCAATGGTTGCAGATTTGATCGGGATATATCAGATGAAAGGACCGTACTATATGCTAATCATAATCGAACTGTTCTTGTAGGCACTATCAGTGATACCTAGAGAATCATGGGGCGATGCTACTATACGCTCTTACCATGGTTCGATGGGTTTAATCAGAAATATGATTTCTGACATTCTCATGATCAATTGTTGATGCATAGAATGGGACTAATTAGGATAAGCCCGAAAAATAGATTATGTCCTGAATCACAAGGAGTTGTGAACCCACGACTAGCTGTATTCCTGAACCATTGAAGCTCACACAAGCTCCGGATCATTTGTTCTCGTGGAGAGAATAAATTCAAGAAGTTGAATTTATATTATGATATAGTAAATTCAAGGAATTGAATTTATGATAATTAAATTTAAAAATAAAATAAATCCAAGGAGTTGAATTTATAAAATTTGAGAATTTAATTTATTAAACTAAAAAGTTGAGTTTATTAAATATTAAATTTTGGAGGACATAAATTCAACTCATAATTTAAATATTAAATTCAAAAGTTGAATTTGTAATGGATTTAATTCATTAAGCTCAAAAGTTGAGTTTATTAAATATTAAATTAAATATAGTGGAAAGTCTGTTTAATGAGCTTGTAGGAGTACAAGTCCAACATAATAAATAATTAAAGTTCTTAATAGACTTTGATTAATTAATTAACTAGTTGGACTATTCCAATTAATTAATCAAGCTCATTAATGTTAGTTATGATTATTAGGTCATGGCTTAATTATAAATAGGAATAAGCAAGCCATAACCCTAGCCACCAGCCATTGAAAACTCGAAAATTCCCTTCCCCAAAAGTCTCAAACTTTCGGCCACCCTCTTTGTAAAAGGGGATTGAGCCGCCTCCCAAATTTTGATCTCCTACGAAAAAACTTCTTCCAAATATTCTAGTGCTATTTGGAAGAGGAACAAATCTTCCAGTCATGAACTTAATAGAAGGATCGAAGGAAGGAGTTCTCGAAGAAAGTTCGTAGGGAATTCATCAAGAGCTATATCCGCCTGTACCGGATTTGTTGGAGCCAAGTTGTAATGCCCGAGATTTTTAATTGTTAATCTGAGATTATTGATTATGAATTGATGAATTGATATGATTATGAAGGACCGCGCTGAGATAAGAATTGAGAAGACATGAATTAGGTGCGAGGACAGAACACATCGCATATATGCGCGAGAAGAGGCGCGTATATGCGCGAGATGGGTAGAGAACCTCGCTCATATGCACGAGATAGGGCGCGCATATGCGCGAGCATGTTGGAATTCCATGCGCAGAGACAGTAGGTCTCGATCATATGTGCGAGCATGGGACATGCATATGAGCGAGCTGAGGAGTTCAATAATGCCAGACAGTAGGTCTCACGCATATGCGCCGAGGAAGGTCGAGACGTGCTGCACAAAGATGAAGCCACTTGGTCCTTGACATGCATATTTAATATGCAATTCTTTCATTTCTTCAGACTTCCAGGAATAAAACGAGGAAAGCTCCCTAGGAATCTTTAAATCTTCTTAGATTCTAGAATTGAGACTTTATGAGATCCGCCCGTCCAATCTCTGATCCGAAAATAGTTCTGTGTTCTCCTCGACAAGAACTCCATAAGGACGTAAGTTTTCTTATGTTTTGTTATGATTCAAAAATATTAAATTCAAGGAATTAGATATGATTGATATATGGTGTTCTTGAGATATTAGACATCGTATAATAGAAACCAGATCGAAGAATAGATACTGTATGAAATTGTTATGATTTTTCAGATTTGATTTGATTGAGATTATACAGATTTTTTATCAGATTGTGTTGTTGATTGATTATGAGTTATTGAGATTGGTATATTCTGATGTTGTATTGTTGGGATATATCGAGATTGCGATGCTATGCCATCGAAACAGAATTAGGTTGAGATTGATCAAATACAGACTTGTATTGATTTGTATAATGATATTGTACGTCTCGAATGTTATTCCAGATTTGGTATTGAAGACTTTGAAGACAGATCAAAGCCAGAACCCGACAAACGAAAGGTTTAAATCAATGTTAACCGGGAGATACGACTCGAGTTAGATTTGACTTAAGTTTCTCAAAATCACATACTTGTTTGTTATTATTTTAATACCTTTGTAATACTTGAATGTGAATGCTTATTCTATTGAATTATAGAATTGTAGAGAATAGAAGATAGATATCGAGAACGAGTCATTGGCAGAGGTGCCAAGTCTTCAGCAGAGGTGCCAAGACATTGGATGTTTTGTTTATATCGATGTGCTTAGGAGTAGATCGACTTATATTGCAGATATTCGATATAATGTGCCAACATCCGGGAACCGGGATACCTCGATTAGATCAGAGTCGAGTCAGAGATATGAGTTTGATTTACAGTTTATATTGATTCATGTTTTTCATATTATGATACATGTTATTGATAAATGTTATATGCTTTTGTATGTTTAGATGAAATGAATGTATACTAGATTTATACTGGGAATTATATTCTCACCGGAGTTATCCGGCTGCTGTTGTGTTTATATGTGTCCATGACAACAGGTGGGATAGGATTGGGGCCAAGAAAAGGATGAGAGATCAAAATTAGCATGGGATCTGGACCCAGACTTAGAATAGGTTTCAGCACTTGATGTATAGTTGTTGAACCTTAGTTTGATATCATTGTATGTTGTACCAGACTTGTACTTTACCTTTGGATGATCTATAAAATAGATTATCTTATGTTCCGCACTTCTGTATTTTTTACAGAAAATTAGACCGAGTTTATTTAATTGATCCATTTATTCCCAAAGATGATTAATAAATGAATTAGGGTCCGGATCACCACAGCAGGTGGTATCAGAGCAGTAGGTTCCAAAACCGTAGGTTCCAGAAGTGTAGGTTCCGTAGACATAGATAGAAGAGAGTGATCGGGGTAGATTGAATTTTCTTCCTTGCTTTTGTAATGCTAGCATGGTTTACTGCTTTAATACATGTTTACCTGATTATCTGATTTGATTGGAAACGTGTATTATTTGAGAATGAATCAGAACCGATTCTTGATCAGAGGTAAGATGATCAGAGGAGGACTGATACAGATTTGTCATATTTGATTACTAAACCTTTTGATAATCATATATGCCTCCTCGAAGAATCCCAGAGAAGGGTAGTACCTCAGCTAATCCGATGGATGTCACAGCAACACCGATGGAAACATTACTGAAGAGATTTCAGTCGTTTAAACCATCGACTTGAAAGGAACTGAGACGTCAGTTGACTGTGAGATATGGCTTGATGATATTGAGATGTTGTTTAATTCATTGGATTATACAGATGAACGAAGAGTCAGATTGATTGGGCATCAGTTGCATGACGTTGCAAAGAATTGGTGGCTCACAACAAAGAGGGCTTTGGAGCATCAAGGATACAGTTATTACATGGAACATTTTTAAGACTGAGTTTTATCAAATATTTTTCCCAGTGTCGTACAAAAAAGACAAGAGATCAGAGTTTTCTAATTTGAGACAGGGTAAACTAAACATTGAAGAATATGTGGCCAAGTTCTCTACCTTATTGCGTTTTGCTCCACACGTGGCTGAGATTGACGAAGCTGTTGCTGATCAGTTCATTAATGGGCTGAATCCTGATATCTTTACACTGGTGAACAATGGGAGACCGAATAAATTTGCTGATGCTTTGAATAGAGCCAAAGGAGCTGAAGCATGCCTGATTAGACAGAAAAGAGCTTTGTATGTTGCTCCGGCACTGAAATAGCAACCATCTTCTACTCAGTTCCACCAACCCCCTCCCAGATTTGAAAGTGGCAAGTAGTAGAAATGGAAAGAAAGATCAGTTGAAAGCCAGACGGAAACAGTTTAAGAAGTCGTGCAGCAGTTCATCTAGCTCCAGTGGTTCCCGACAGAGTTATACCGGGGCTTATTGCAGAACTTGTGGCGGAAGACATCTGACCGAGCAATGCCAAGGAGTGTTTGGCAGTTGCAACATCTGCAGACAGCAGGGACACTTTGCTAGAGTCTATCCACAGAGAAGTTCCCAAAGATCTCAGGGAGCAGAATCATCTGGATCAGTGGCACAGCCTAATAGACGATCATCTGCTCTTCACTCGTTTCATCCAGCACCTGCCCAGTCACAGCCTAGACAAAGATGAAGCCAGACTGTTATCCAGCCTCCGAGACAGCAGGCCAGAGTGTTTGCATTGACTGAAGAACAGGCACAAGAAGCACCAGATGATTTTGTTGCAGGTAACTGTTCTCTTTGTGGTTACCCTGCTTATGTATTGATAGATATAGGTGCATCGCATACTTTTATATCTGAGAGATTTGCATTGATACATGCTTTGCATGTTGAGTCATTATCTGCTGTAGTATCTGTCTCTTCTCCTTTGGGGAAAGATTTGATATCGTGAATTCTGTTAAAGATTTTGTACTACAGTATGACGGGCATGAGATAAAGTTAGATTGTATTGTACTTGGTTTGTCTAATTTTGACTGCATTATTAGTATTGATATGCTGACCAAGTATAGAGCTACCGTAGATTGTTTCCAGAAAATTGTGAGATTCAGACCTAAAATGGCTGATGAATGGAATTTTATGGTAAGGGTTCTAGATCGAGAATTCCTTTGATATCTGCGTTATATATGACTCGATTATTATAGAAAGGAGTAGAGGGATTCCTTGTATTTTCAGTATATGTACTGAAATCGAGCCTTTCATTGGCAGATTTGCCAGTCGTATGTGAGTTTGCTGACGTCTTCCCATATGAGATTCCGGTTTTGCCTCCAGTCAGAGAGATAGACTTCAGTATTAAGTTGTTACCAGGTACAGTTCCTATCTCAAAAACTCCATACATAATGGCAACGATTGAATTGAAGAATTGAAAGATCAGTTAGAAGATTTACTGGCCAAGGGTTACATCAGACCGATTGTTTCTCCTTGGGGTGCTCCAGTATTGTTTGTTAGAAAGAAGGACGGTTCAATGAGACTTTGCATTGACTACCGACAACTGAACAGGGCTACGGTAAAGAACAAATACCCTTTTCCTCGTATCGATGATTTATTTGATTAGTTACAGGGTTCTTCCGTGTATTCCAAGATCGATCTGAGATCTGAATATCATCAGCTGAGAGTTAGAGATTCTGATATATTGAAGACAGCGTTCAGAACCAGGTATGGCCACTATGAGTTTATAGTCATGCCGTTTGGTTTAACAAATGCTCCAGCTGTATTTATGGGTCTGATGAACCGTGTATTTCAGAAGTATCTAGATGATATTGTGATTATTTTTATTGATGATATTCTGATATATTCAAAGAATTTGAATGATCATGCCGACCATTTAATAATTGTATTGAGAACTCTGAGGCTGAGAAACTGTATGCCAAACTGTCGAAATGTGAATTATGGCTGAGACAGGTTGTGTTTTTGGGACACATTATATCTGGAGATGGTATTTTTGTTGATCCTAGCAAAGTTGAAGCCGTGACCAGTTGGCCGAGACCGACATCTGTGCCAGAGATACGCATTTTTATGGGTCTAGCAGGATATTATCGATGATTCATTAAATATTTCTCCAGTATTGCTAAACCGATTACTCAGTTGACTCTGAAGAATGCACCGTTTGTTTTTTTTAGAGGAGTGTGAATCTAGTTTCTTAGAGTTGAAGAAAAGATTAACCAGTGCTCTGGTGTTGACTATTCCATCAGGTACTGGTTATTTTGTTGTTTATTGCGACGCTTCTCACCGAGGATTAGATTGTGTTTTGATGCAGCGAGGACATGTGATTGCTTATGCCTCGAGACAATTGAAACCACATGAGACTCGCTACCCGATTCATGATCTTGAATTGACTGCTATTGTATTTGCACTGAAGATTTGGCGACACTACCTATACGGTGAGAAATTTGAGATTTATTCTGATCACAAGAGCCTGAAATATCTATTTTCACAGTCAGAACTGAATATGAGACAACGAAGATGGCTTGATTTATTGAAAGATTTTGATTGTGAAATCAAATTATCCAGGGAAATCAAATGCATCAACTGATGCACTGAGTCGAAAGGTATGTTCTTTATCTTATCGACGATTGGTGTTTCAAATTTGATTGAAGATTGCTGATTGTCTGGATTAGTATTTGAAACAGATTGTAAGCCTATGAGATTATATGACATTCAAGTTGAACTTCTGAGAATTAAAGAAGCATAGAAAATTGATCAGAATGTTCAGAACTCGATTTTGATGGTCAGAGCAGGGCATCAATCCGAGTATCAGGTTCGTGAGAATGTGTTATATGTGAATAATCGTCTTGTTGTGCCAGATATTTCAGATTTGAAACGACAGATATTGTCATAAGCACATAGTAGTCGATTCAATATTCATCCTGGTGGCAGAAAAATGTATAATGATTTGAAGAAAGAGTTTTTGTGGAAACAGATGAAAGCAGATATTGCAGAGTTTGTTTCTAGATGTTTGAATTGCCAACAGGTGAAAGCAGAAAGAAAGAAACCAGGAGGTTTGTTGCATAGCTTATCTATTTCTGAATGGAAATGGGATCACATTTCCATGGATTTTGTGACGAAGATACCATGTTACTCCCGAAATTGTGATATGATTTGGGTTGTGATTGACATATTGACCAAATCAGCATGTTTTATTCCATACAAGATGACGTACAGACTTGACCAAATGGCAGAGATCTATGTCAGAGAAGTGGTCAGATTGCATGAAGTGCCGAAGTAGATTGTATCAGACCGTGATCCTTGGTTTACTTCACACTTTTGGCACAGTTTGCAACAAGCTCTAGGTATGGGTGTGCAATCGGTCAGAACCGAACCGACCGAACCGAACTTTTCGAAAACCGAACCGACCGATTTTTTTTTGGAAAACCTAACCGACCGAATTTTGAAAAGAAAACCGAGGAAACCAAACCGATAAAAATTCAATTATTTCGGTTTTCGACCGAAATAATCGAATTTTTTATTAAATAAACTTTTTAAACATATTTACACAAAACTACAACTGAATTTAATACATGATTCAAATATACAGAGATAATCAATTCACCTTGCCTAAGTTTGATCAATTAAGAAAACAAAGCCAATATTTGTGTTTAGTTCAATAGAATTGGGTTTCCAACTTTCCATCATGTAAAAAGCCCAGTAGAAATAAAAATGTATCCTATCCAAATTTGAGGCCCAACATATATACTATATATATATATATGTATATATATTCGGTTTTATCGGTCTAACCGATTTTTTTCCCAAGAAAACCGAACCGAACCGAATAAACCGATTAAACCGAATTTCTAAACCGAATAACCCGATTAAACCGATTAAACCGAACCGAATTTCTAAATTTTTTCTGTTTTTTCGGTTTTCTCGGTTTGACCGATATTTTGCTCACCCTTAGCTCTAGGTACGAAGCTACATTTGAGTACCGCATATCATCCTCATACAGATGGACAGTCAGAGCAGACTATCCAGACCTTAAAGGATATGCTTAGAGCTGTAATGCTAGATTTTGGCACTAGTTGGCAAGAATCTTTGCCACTTTGTGAGTTTTCGTACAACAACAGCTATCAAACGAGTATAGAGATGGACCCGTTTGAAGCGTTGTACGGTAAGAAGTGTAGATCTCCTCTTTATTGGGACGATATTTCTGAGGTACATGAGATTGGACCTGATATGATTCGAGATATGACTGAAAAGGTGAAACTGATTCAGAAGAGAATGAAGACAGCTCAGGGCAGACAAGCCAAATATGCCAATGTTCGTCGTCGACCCCTAGTATTTGAGGCAGGAGACAGAGTATTTTTGAAGATTTCTCCTTTCAGAGGCATTTTCAGATTTGGCAAGAAAGGGAAGTTGTCTCCAAAATATATTGGGTCGTACGAGATTCTCGAGAAGATAGGAGATTGTGACTATCGACTCGCTCTACGTCCATCTCTATCTGGAATACATGATGTCTTTCATGTATCATTATTACGGAAATATCTTCCTGATGCATCTCATATTATTCAGCCAGACGAGGCTGAACTAGATGAGACTCTGAGTTGTTTTGAAAATCCAATTCAGATTCTTGATCGTAAAGAAAAGCAACTCGGAATAAAGACTATTCTGCTTGTGAAAGTTCAGTGGAGTCGTCGTGGCATCGAAGAAGCTACTCGGGAGACTGAATCAGATATGAGACAGAAATTCCCAGAGTTATTTCATTTATGTGAGTTTCCTGTTTAGCTTCTGTTATACATTTCTTATTGTATCTGATTTAATTTCCTGTGATTTCGGGGAAGAAATCAGATATTAGGGGGAGAAATGTAATGCCAAAGATTTTTAATTGTTAATTTGAGATTATTGATGATGAATTGATATGATTATGAAGGACCACGCTGAGATAAGAATTGATAAGACATGAATAATTTGCGAGGACAGAACACCTAGCGCATATGCGCGAGAAGAGGCGCGCATATGCGCGAGATGGGCAGAGAACCTCGCACATATGCGCGAGCATGTGGAAATTCCATGCACAGAGATAGTAGGTCTCGCGCATATGCACGAGCATGGGACGCGCATATGCGCGAGCTGAGGAATTCAAGAATGCCGAGACAGTAGGTCTCGCGCATATGCGCCAAGGAAGGTCGCACATATGC
Organism: Primulina eburnea; assembly: GCF_022965805.1. NCBI lineage: Eukaryota > Viridiplantae > Streptophyta > Magnoliopsida > Lamiales > Gesneriaceae > Primulina > Primulina eburnea. The sequence continues at coordinate 30,077,801 of NC_133102.1, forward strand.
GCGAGAAGTGCTGCACAAAGATGAAGCCACTTGGTCCTTGACATGCATATTTAATATGAAATTCTTTCATTTCTTCAGACTTCCAGGAAGAAAACGAGGAAAGCTCCCTAGGAATCTTTAAATTTTCTTAGATTCTAGAATTGAGACTTTGCGAGATCCGCTCGTCCAATCTTTGATCCGAAAATAGTTCTGTGTTCTCCTCGACAAGAACTCCATAAGGACGTAAGTTTTCTTATGTTTTGTTATGATTCGAAAATATGTTATTGATGAATCATATATGATTGATATATGGTGTTCTTGAGATATTAGACATCGTATAATCGAAATCGGATCGAAGAATAGATACCGTATAAAATTGTTATGATTTTTCAGATTTGATTTGATTGAGATTATACAGATTTGGTATCAGATTGTGTTGTTAATTGATTATGAGTTATTGAGATTGGTATATACTGATGTTGTATTGTCGGGATATATCGAGATTGCGATGTTATGCCGTCAAAACAGAATTAGATTGAAATTGATCAAATACAGACTTGTATTGAGTTGTATAATGATAATTGTACTTCTCGAATGTTATTCAAGATTTGGTATTGAAGAATTTGAAGACAGATCAAAGCCAGAACCCGACAAACGAAAGGTATAAATCAATGTTAACCGGGAGATACGACTCGAGTTAGATTTGACTTGAGTCTCCCAAAATCACATACTTGTTTGTTATTGTTTTAATACCTTTGTATTACTTGAATGTGAATGCTTATTCTATTGAATTATAGAAAAGCAGAGAATAGAAGATGGATATCGAGAACGAGTCATTGGCAGAGGTGCCAAGTCTTCGACAGAGGTGCCAAGACATTGGATGTTTGGTTTATATCGATGTGCTTAGGAGTAGATCGACTTCTATTGCAGATATTCGATATAATGTGCCAACGTTCGGGAACCGGGATCCCTAGATTAGATCAGAGTCGAGTCAGAGATATGAGTTTCATTTACAGTTTATATCGATTCATGTTTTTCAGATTATGATACATGTTATTGATAAATGTTATATGTTTTTGTATGTTTAGATGAAATGCATGTATACTTGATTTATACTGGGAATTATATTCTCACCGGAGTTATCCGACTGTTGTTGTGTTTGTATGTGTGCATGACAACAGGTGGGACATGATCAGGGCCAAGAAGAGGATGAGAGATCAAAATTAGCGTGGAGATCCAAACCCAGACTTAGAATAGATTTCTGCACTTGATGTATAGTTGTTGAACCTTAGTTTGATATGAATGTATGTTGTACTAGACTTGTACTTTACTTTGGATGTTCTATAAAATAGATTATCTTATGTTCCGCAATTTTGTATTTAAAAAAAAAATTAGACCTAGTTTATTTAATTGATCCATTTATTCTCAAAAATGATTAAGAAATGAATTAGAATCCGGGTCACCACACAAGTGATTTAATTCACTAAAGATATCATCCTAACACCCTATGAATGTTTGATTATAAAAACCATACAAGTTTCCAAATAGATCTTGAATGTCAAGATCTTAAAATTTTAAAACTTCAGCTGCATTTGGGAATGAGAAAACCGAGATCCAACACCTATGCCACTGCTCAGACCCACCAAGCTCTGGTCCAAGGCAGGGGATGGTCCCTGCACAGCCGATGCACCACCAACCCAAGAACTAGCCAATTGAAACATCTATTACATAAATTTTCACAACAAAAAAAAATTTGTAAGCTAAATTTCGAAAATTCATAACTTATGCATGCATGCAATACTGCTGAATATTTCTTATTTAAAAATAGATATAATCCAATGAAAGAGAAAAATAATGCAGTATGAAAATATTCATCGAGTCGACAACACTAGACTTACGTTAAAAATAAAATAACAGGAAGCGAGTAAAAATCCTTATGACCATCAACATGTCAAAACAAAAGCGTATAAATAATCATGTCCACTCCTATAACAAGGCATGATGTGCGGAAAATATGATAGGATCGGTTATTGACTAAAGAGTGTTTAGAAGGGGGGGTTGAATAAACACTCCTACGAATTTAAATGTTCTTCGAAAAAGTTAGTTCAATTTTATTACAAACTGAACTAAGTATCCCGTCGGTCAATAACAATCAGTTAAACTGAATAAGCAGTTGCGGAAAGTAAACTGATTGAAAGATAGAGTATCTAACTGAAATTGAAAAACTGAAGTAAAGACAACACAATATGTTTCTGGATGTTCGGAGATTTGAATAACTCCTACGTCACCCCTTCTATCTCAAGGATAGGATATTCATAAAAGGACTTTGATCGAGTACAACATTTGTACAGACCCACTTCAGTTAGGACTTATCTACTGTCTAAACTGAAACTCTTAGTATAATACAATGATCTCTGTGAGTAACTGAACTTAGCACTTATTGAATTATCAATATTACAGAGTGTTAGTTTGCTCAACTTGTAGCCTTGATTGCTACGAATAAATCTAATAAGAGTGAGCTGAGATTTTGACAGAGTAATAGCAAGTTTGAGATTGATAGATCGTCGTCTTTGTTCAACTGCTCTTTAGTCATATTTATAGACTTATCTTTCAACGGTAACTTTGAATTTATGTATCTGTTGATGGCCACTTCATCATTTCTTGGACAGTGTTCTTGATTGCCACTTCATTATTGATTGTAAAACGGCGTTTTAATTTCAATAGCCGAAATACGTTGTTCTATGCGGTGCGGCTTTCCATATTCAGTTGCTGTCTGATATGTCTTTCTGTCTGTTGAATGATCTTTCCCGAGGTATCTTCAGTTGAGAGACTTTAATATTTTCGGCTGAATTTTTTAACTGATCAGTTCTCAACTGATCAGTTTGTGTCAGCTGATTTCAGTTGATAAGTCCAGCTGCCGAATTTGCTTTCGCGTATTAGTTGATTTAATCGATTGATTTATGTTTTGTCAAACTCCAGAATTTAGTTTCCAACAATTTCCCCCTTTATGGTGTTTGACAAAACCAAGAGATTTAACTCAGCTCTTTGTTGATAATAGATTACGCAACTGAATCATAGAATAGCTGGGTTCCTTGTAGATAATATAAAGTCTGAGAAAATGATATCAGTTGATAATAATAGTCTGATTAATTCTTCAACTAATTCTTCAGCACAACTGAATCATAAAATAACTGGACAAATGATATTAGTTGCTTCAGCTGCTTTCCCTCTTTTTGTCAAATACCTCCATTTTGCCTGAGAGCCTTCTGACATCGATGGATAGAAGTTTTACATCTGATGAGATACTTGTGGCCATAGTAGTGAAGGAAGTCTGCAGTAATTCTATCTGCTTTGAAACGAAGGTTTCCAGTCGCCCAATTCTTTGACTGTTTACATCCTGATTTGTAGAGAAAGAGTTGACTAGTCCCTTCTTCAGATCCTTTACAGTTTGGATAAGAGAGTTCATATTGTCTTGAAGTTTATTCAGTTTCTCTAAGTTGGATGCATGTGAATGGTCCAGCTTTAGAGTGTGAGATAGTTGTGTGTTCTGAATTTTGGAGATGGTAGAGATCATTTGCTCCATATTATTCTGTAAGTGCTGAACTTCTTCCAAGATAAGTTCAACATCTGAAGAAGATGAAGGAGGAGACTGATAAGATGTTCCTGGTTCTTTAGAGATGTGCTCAGAAATGACCAAAGTTTGATCAGTTGAGACTGATTCAATAACATTTTGAACTGAAATATCAGTTTCATTTATTTCTCCTTGAACTGGAATATCATCAGCAGTGATTTCATCTAGATCCTGAGGTGGTGAAGGAGAATTCTGTTCAGCAGATGATAAAAGAACTGAAGTTGGTGCCTCTAAAGGATGATTGATTAAAGTGTCTGGCTCATTAGTGGGGTGAACCGGATCAGTAGATAGATCAGGTTGTACAGATTCTTTTAAAGCAATAGTGACCTACGGATTGATTTGATCAGCAGAGTGATCAACTGTAGAAATTTCCTGAACGACTGACTGAATGACTTCATCAATGTTTCCCAATTTCAGCTCAGCCTCAGAATACATCTTAGGAATATTAGTTGTAGGTGCTGTCTCGGATGAAGATGGAGCAATTGATGAAATACCTTCTGGTTGAGATGAAGAACCAGCAAGATCCGTGACTAGATTTGCAACTGAATGGTCAGCTGGAGCTTCTTCAGCAATTTTTTGAGACATCTCTGGGATGATCAGCTCTTGACCCATTTCCCAGTCTTTAATTTCTGCTTGCAGTGTTATCAGATCTGTTTCCAATTGAGCATAGACTGCTTTGTCGTTGAATGCAGTTGGACTAAGGGGATTAAAGTTTTGCCTGAGTTCAGCAACTATTTGCTGCAACTTTTGTTCCCGAGATAAGTCAAAGAAATATTTCTTCCTTTGCAAAGCTTGCTGAATAGAGGAAGCCTTAACTGTTTTTAACACTAGTCGTTCTAGATCAATAAATCTTTTCAACTTGGATTTATTGCGCAGTTCCTTAGCAAAAACATTAACTCTGAAATTGACCCATTCCTCAAAAACTTGGTGCTTCTCTGCTGCAAATGTATTGACTTCTTGCCAGATGAGGTTAATGTGAGTCTGAATTGCATTTGAGGGTCTGGGTTCTTCTTGAAGTTTACTCTTGCCCTTAGAGTCACTCAAAATGTGTGGGATAGTTAATCCTGATGTATTTGCGTCAATATTTTCTCTGAGTATTATTCCGGTGGGTCTGGCAAACGGCAAAGAAGAGTAAGGTGAGATACTAATCAGTGGAGCTTTGACCCCTGGAAGTTTTGATGATTTGCTGGATGCAGTGATGTTTGACAGAAATGAGGATAATGGTAACTGATCCTCAGTTAAGGATGCAACTGAAACTTCCTTTGAGAAAACATCCTGGATTGGCTGTTTGTGGGTTTAACATGATCAACTGATTTGGTTTTCAGTGTCCTTGGTTTCTTGACAATTTGAAGAGGTAGAATCTTCTGACTATCAGGATCACTGATAGTCAGTTTGCGTTTTGACTCTTTCTTCTTTGTTAAGTTCTTGGCAACTTTGACTGATTTGGGAGCAGCCTGCTCCATCCCAATTTCCTTCTTGATCTTGATGAATTTCTCAGGAGAAAGATCTAATTTGGTTTTTGATGGTAGAATGTTTTTAGCATTGAACACCTTGAATCTTGATAATCTGTCAGAATCATCAGCAATTAACCCTTGGTTTTTCAGCAGATAACTGAGCTGGACAGCAAAACCTTTGGATTGCTTAGCAGAAGAGAACATGTTCTTCAAAATAGTGAATAGAAGATGCTTCCAGTTGATTCGTCGTCTAGTCATGATTACTGTGATGAGTTGAAACTTTTCCAGAGTCAGAGCAGCAAAGGACCCAGCCTTCGCCAAAAGCCCTTTGGCTACAATGTCTGCCAGCAGTTGCACCTCGTGCTTTAACTTCTTCTTGGGATCGGAAACTTTGATTTTCCGTCCATCTGCAGAGAGTAAAGTTTGCATCTCTTCGATTTCCGATGCTTTGATCTCAGAAATTTGTGCTAGCCCATCAGAAGGCAGTAAAAACAAATCTCCAAAATAATCTTCAGAGATGATCATTAGTTTGTTATTGATGGTAGCAGCAATGTTTTCATCAGAATTGATGAATCCTGTGGAATAGAAGTCGTGAAGCTCTTTGGGATAAATTTCCTGAGCGTAGAGACCCAAAAAGGGTTTTAAGCCTGCTGATTCCTGTTGCTGAAATACTTTCTTTACATCAGCGTCTGTAATGGACATAATTGAGTTGAAGTTGATAGCCATGGCGTTCAAAAGATGTGCAGGAATCTGGTTTGCCATTTGAAAGTGTTAGAAACTCTGATATCTCTCAAGATAAAAATTAAGAGAAATGAGAGTTCTTTAGAAAGATAAAATTCTCGTAAAGGAAAACTGAAATGAAGCGGGGAATAGTACTAATGTTTGTGACTGTTTGAATTTTCGGACACGTCTCAGTCCAGTAAAATTTTTGAGTAAAAATATGTGTACGTGTACTGTAATCGTGTGTGTAAAATAATGAGCGGTTAAAAATGTATACACGTTATAAACTGAAATTCATCATGAATTAGCAGACAGTCATGTCATTTGATGTGGAATATAATAGGTTTAATTATTTAACTTTCATGAGAAGATTAGTTGAATAATCAACTGAACGATCAGTTAGGAAAAACTGATTCCTTTCAGTTGAGAATTCACTAACAACTGTCTTCTCAGTTAACTTCTTAAACCTTCATTCCCCCTAAATAGATGCGTTAAATAAAATAATCCTGATTAAGAAAATCCCAAGGCTTGGTAGTGTAATCGTCTTTTAAAGGAGTGTCCTTTCATCTTCTTTGACCTGGCCTATAAATAAGAATAGAGAAGTTAGTCACAAGCATCAGCAGAAAATACTCAAAGATAAATGGCAGGAGCAAGTAGTTCAAACGTTGATCCTTTTTCGCTGGAAGCACAGAAAGCTGCTATAGAAGACAAAGTTTTCTATGCTAGTCTTCCCTACTGGGAAGAATTACTGGAGCTCGAGCTCCTGTACAACTCAGGAAAGGTTACTACGTTCAGGCGGATGGCCCAACTGAGAGAAGTGCGAGAGCACTTAAAGATTTCTGCAGGGGTGGATGCCTTCAAGGAAGACCATCTCTATGAGCTGATGTTGCGCAAGGAGTTGGAGACTCTTAACAGCATCGCTTCTTCACACAGTTTCTGCAAAACTTCGTCCTCAGCACTAGCTGTTTGGATGAATATGTGGATAGCTAGTGTGAAGGAAACTTATGATAATGTAATCCTTTCAAATATTTATGGATGAATAAAATATTTATTGCATCGTTTTGTTTTATTTCTTCACACAATTATCTGTTATATGATCTAATGAAATGCTAACAGTCATCAGTTTTGATAAGTAAACAAATGAACTGATGAAAAACTAATTTTCATAAGTTGATAATGAAACAACTAATAAAATTCAAACTGTTATCAGTTGACAATGATCAACTGATATCTTAAATGTCCTCGGTAAATGTGAGAGACGCTTTAATTGACTTGTGATTCTTCAACTTCTTCAACACCTTTTTCTTATAAATGAGATGATAGTGATAAAAATGTGATTCCACATCAGTTCAAAACTATTTCAACATGTCTGATTCTGATGCATGCAGTAGCACTCACGTTCATGTGATTGATCAGTCAGCCCCTCGCTTAACTGAAATTAAAAGAAAAATGGAAAGATATGTCTTTCAGAAAGTATTGACAACCTGGGAAAAGATTTATGAGTTGAAGATGGTGAGTGACAGTGGTGTCATTCCTACTCGTGCTCAGGAGGCAAGAGCACTGAAATACCTTGCTCGTTTTGAGGTTAGGCATGTTAATGATTTGGTTGAAGACAAATGTCTTTTAGAAGCAATGCTATGGAAGGAGTGGCATGTTGTTGATAAGATCTCAAAGTCAAGGGCATTTGCTAGAGTTCGAATTTATGAGTTAAATGATTGGGTTAGGGCATGGCTAGATACAGTTGGATCTATGATTTCTTCTGTAAATTGGGAACGTTGGTATTCTTAGTGAAATATTATTCTCAATTTGTTGTGTTCTTATTTTCTGCACTTAATTCTGTTAGTGAAGTTATATTACTAATAATATCTTAAGATAAATCAATTAAACCAAGAATATTTCGGAAATAAGAAAACTTAGCCTCTGGTAATGGTTGTAGTATCCCGATGCCTAATTTGAGTTAATTATTGGATTAATTGTATTTCGGTGGGATCGGAAGGACCGAACCGGGTTCGGATCGTCCGAAGTTGGTTCGGATCGTCCGAAGTGGGTTCGGATGGACCGTTCTGTTCGGAGTCAGACGAGTCATGTCATGTCAGAGTTCGGATCGTCCGATCAGGGTTCGGATCGTCCGAAGACAGGTGGCTGGACACGTGGAAGACATGCAGAGTTCGGATCTTCCGAAGTGGATCGGATCTTCCGAAGTGCACCGGATCGGATCTTCCGAAGTGGATCGGATCTTCCGATCGTTGTCTATAAATAGAAGCGCGAGGCTTCACTTTTCACTCGCCAATTCCGAGAGTTCCAGAGCGTTTTATTCGTTTCTGATGGGTTTCTAGTCTTTTCCCGAGGTTCGGGCACTAGCGGGGAGCTACTGGTTTTGTAGCGGAGCTGTGCTCTAGTTGGGGGCTAGCGGCATCAGTGGGCTGACTACGGACGCAGGTATAGTTCTGGGTTCCCTTTGAGATTTGGGAGTATCTATTAGTCTAGTTAAGGCTTTTAGATGTGGTTTAGTGATATGGTATCACTTGGATTGTAGGCTTGATTCTAGGGCTGATTGCTAGGATCTACTGGTTTGAGGTACGAAAGTACTATCCGAGATAGCAGGATTGAGTATGCTTTACTATGTGTTGCATGTTTATATGTTGCATTATTATCTGTCATATGATGCATGGTTTATTATGCGGCATTTGCATAATCATGTTGAGCCTGATTATCTTTGAGATAGCCTGTTGAGAGGGTGCTCAGCCCTCGTTTGTTGTGGATGGTTGGACCCCGTTGGCCGACGGTGGTCAGGTCACCGGTATATCCACAGGTTTATTTTGGTATGGGAGCCACCTCCTGGTGCGACGGCGCAGAGTGCTACATACCTTGACGTCATTTACCTGAGCAGTATTTCGATATACCCAGATCCTGGTATCCAGTACATTTTGCATACATGCATGTCATAGTCTTGTATACTCATGCTTTCGGTGCCGAGCGTTTTATGCTCACGTCCTCGGTTTATCTCTGTTTTGGACACCCTATTCGATGGGGCAGGTCTCAGGTTGGACGGTCCAGGAGGGAGTGGACAGGGAGCTGGCAGAGGTTGACCTGTAGTTGTTGGTATTTGTTCTTGGTATTTAGTTCGATCTGGTTGTTTAAGTATTTTGTACTTACAGATTCGATTGGGTTGTATTACTGTTTTTCCGCTGTTTACCTGATTCAGTTTTAAATGTTAATTTTGCATGCTTAAGTTCCGATTAGTAGGTGATTCTGGAACGGGTCACTACATTTATGGTATCAGAGCATGCATTAAGATTTTGGGATTTAGTATTGTTCTTTTGGGTTTAATCTCTGGTAACTTTTGTAGCTAGAATGTCTGGTTTTGACGACGATGCTAGTAGTCATGGCAGCATTGGACGCTGGGGAGACCGCGACGATCGGGAGCGTCGTCGAGAGCATCGAGAACGTCGTCAACACCGTCGTGATGAGCCTCGGAGTTTTAGTATGCATCGGTTCTTGCAGATGGGGCCGAAACCTCTTTCAGGCGGTGAGACCCCGGATGTTGCGGAGAACTGGCTCGAGAGGATGGAGAGCTGCTTCAAGACTTTTCAATGCTCGGCGGAGCAGCAGATTGATACCCTTGATTTCTTGCTGGAGGGTGGTGCGTGCAAGTGGTGGAGGTCTACCTCTGCACCGATAGTTCAGTGACAGGGTCGAGTTCTTTGGGCCGATTTCCGAGCCGCTTTCATGTTGCTTTACTTTCCGCCAGCTCTTCTGCAGACCAAGGCGATTGAGCTGATCAATCTGAAGCAGGGAAGTTTGTCTGTTGATGAGTATCAGCAGAAGTTTTTTGAGTTGCTTCCATATGTTCCGCATGTCAGTGACAATGCTATGGCCAAGTATAACCATTTTCTTCAGGGCCTCAATCAGGAGATTTATGATCGGGTTGTTGTCTGCGATGATCCGACATCATATGAGGGCCTTGTAAATCGTTGTCGCCAGGCTGAGGGCAGTTTGCTGAGAGGTCGAGCCATGCAGTCTGCTCGTCCTACTAGTTCTTTGGGTCCCCGCGCCCAAGCATTCAAGAAAGCTGGATCTACTTCTTTTTCCTCTGGATCTGGAGGAGTTCACCATTTTGGGAAGAAGAGGGGCCCGTGTCAGCACTGCGGGAAGGATCATCCGACGGAGCGTTGTCGCAAGGTTGCGGGTGCTTGTTACAAGTGCGGTGAGTTGGGCCACATGAAGAGAGATTGTCCACAGACGGGCGGAGGATCAGGATCTGGTTCTCAGGCTTCAGTTCATCAGAGGCCACAGCAGGGACAGTCTACTCAGGGTTCTAACCTCCGACCGCGTACTCAAGGGCAGGTCTTTGCTCTTAACCAGGATCAGGCGGCTGAGGAGAACGAGAGAGTTATCGCAGGTGTGTTTTTATTATGTGGATTACCTGCTTACGTTCTCATTGATACTGGTGCATCGCATTCATTCATATCTGCGAGGTTTGCTAAGCGTCATAAGTTACCTTTCACTTCTTTGGACGTTGTGGTATCTGTTTCCACGCCGATGGGTCATTCGGTACTAGCTAAACGTCTAGTTTTGGGTTGTCCTCTAGAGTTTGAGGGTAATGTTTTAACTGCTAATTTGATGATTCTTGTGATGGAGGATTTTGATTGCATTCTGGGAATAGATGTGCTGACTGTGTTTAGAGCTACTGTGGACTGTTATCAGAAGTTTGTGCAGTTTCGTCCAGTTGAGGGCGACAGTTGGTTTTTCTATGGAGAGGGAGCGCGACCCCCGATGCCTGTGGTTTCTGCTCTGAAAGCCTGTCGTGCTTTAGAGTCGGGCGGGGAAGGCTACCTTATCTATGCTATTGATTCGTCCGCAGATAGTGTCGGTATCAGTGACCTTCCAGTGGTTTGCGATTTTCCGGATGTTTTTCCCGAGGAGATTCCTGGTTTTCCTCCCGTTCGGGAAGTGGATTTCGGCATTGATTTAGTGCCAGGCACGGCACCAATCTCTAGAGCTCCTTATCGTTTAGCTCCATCGGAGATGCAAGAATTGAAACAGCAGTTGCAGGATCTTCTTGACAAGGGGTATATTCGACCCAGTGTGTCCCCGTGGGGAGCACCAGTTCTTTTTGTCAAAAAGAAGGATGGTTCTATGCGGCTCTGCATAGATTATCGGCAGTTGAATCGTGCTACGATAAAGAATAAGTATCCGTTGCCACGGATTGATGATTTATTTGATCAACTGCAAGGTACCTCTGTGTATTCCAAGATTGATTTAAGGTCTGGTTATCATCAGCTTCGAGTTCATCAGGGAGATATATCGAAGACTGCATTCAGGACCAGGTATGGGCATTATGAGTTTCTGGTTATGCCTTTTGGGGTGACGAATGCACCAGCAGTTTTTATGGATCTGATGAATCGGGTTTTTCGGGAATTCTTGGATAAGTTTGTTGTGGTGTTTATAGATGATATCTTAATCTATTCGCATGATCAGCAAGAACACGCACAACACTTAAGGATTATTTTACAGACACTTCGCGAGAATCAGCTTTATGCGAAGTTGAGTAAATGTGAGTTTTGGATTGACACGGTTGTATTCCTTGGTCATGTCATTTCTAGCGAGGGAGTTTCAGTTGACCCGAGCAAGGTGGAAGCGGTATTGAACTGGTCGCGTCCGACGACAGTAGCCGAGATCCGCAGTTTTCTGGGATTGGCTGGGTATTATCGCCGTTTCATTGTCAACTTCTCTCAGATTGCTAAGCCACTCACTCAGCTCACTCGGAAAGATGTTTCATTTGAATGGACATCAGAGTGCGAAGAGAGTTTCTTGGAACTTCGCAGACGTTTGACATCTGCGCCTGTTTTGGCTTTACCGTCTGGATCTGGTGGTTTCAGTGTTTACACCGATGCCTCTTTACAGGGACTAGGGTGTGTTCTGATGCAGAATGAGCATGTGATTGCTTAGGCGTCGAGACAGTTAAAGCCTCATGAGGAAAACTATCCTGTTCATGATCTGGAATTAGCAGCGATCGTTTTTGCTTTGAAAATCTGGCGCCATTATCTGTATGGTGAGCGATTTGAGATCTTCACTGATCATAAGAGTTTGAAGTATCTGTTCACTCAGGCTGAGTTGAACATGCGTCAGCGTCGTTGGATGGATCTACTCAAAGATTACGATTGTGAGATCAAGTATCATCCAGGATCTGCGAATCTCACGGCCGATGCTCTTAGTCGCAAGGTGAGATTATCTGCTCTTCAGACTTGTGCTGTATCTGGGATTATTCAGGATTTCTGTTCGATGGGATTCAATTGTAAGCATCGGAAGGGAACAGAGAGTATCCGTATAGCTACTATTTTGTCCGAGCCAGTTTTGTATTCTCGGATTAGAGATGCTCAGATGTCTGATTCTAAGGTTCAGAAATTAGCTCGGTTGGCTGATGGAGATAATACTTCTGGTTTCCACTATCAGTCCGAGGGTCTTTTGTGCTTATCTGGTCGTGTTGTTGTACCGGAAGATGACACTTTGAGGGAGGAGATTTTGTCCCAGGCTCATCGTAGCAAGTTGAGTGTTCATCCAGGGAGCAACAAGATGTATAAGGATTTGAGGACTCGATTTTGGTGGAAAGGTATGAAACGTAATGTTTATCAGTATGTCTCCAAGTGCCTTGTCTGTCAGCAGGTGAAGGCTGAGTATCGATGACCTGGAGGTTTGTTGCAGAATCTTCCTATTCCGGAGTGGAAGTGGGAGCATATCACGATGGACTTCGTGACTCACTTGCCTATGTCTGTGGGGAATAGAGATGCTATCTGGGTGGTAGTGGATCGACTTACTAAGTCTGCCCATTTTTTTCCGTATAACAGAGATTTCACTTTCGATCGGATGGCACGGTTGTACATTCAGGAGATTGTACGGTTTCATGGTGTGCCCGTGAGTATCGTTAGTGACAGAGATCCTCGATTTACGTCTAGATTTTGGGGCAGCTTTCAGCAAGCTTTGGGCACTACCTTGAGTTTGAGTACTGCATATCACCCAGAGACTGACGGTCAGTCAGAGAGGACTATTCGTACTCTTGAGGATATGTTGAGATCTTGTGTGATGGATTTCGGGCCAGCTTGGCAGGATCATCTGTCACTGATAGAGTTTGCATACAACAACAGTTTTCATAGGAGTATTGGTATGTCTCCGTTTGAAGCATTGTATGGTCGACGTTGTCGTACTCCTCTGTTCTGGGAGGAAGTCGGAGAACGACAGGTCGAGGGTCCAGAATTGATTCAGCAGGCCATGGACAAAGTTCTTGTGATCAAACAGCGGATTAAGACTGCTCAGGATCGACAAGCGAGTTATGCGAATACCAAGCGCAGACCTCTTCATTTTGATGCAGGCGAGAAAGTGTTTCTCAAGGTATCACCTTTTCGGAGGATTCTGAGATTTGGACTCAAGGGTAAGCTATCTCCGAGATTCATTGGTCCTTTTGAGATCTTAGAATGTGTGGGAGATTTGGCCTACAGATTAGCTTTGCCACCGTATCTGTCTAGTGTTCACAATGTGTTTCATGTGTCCTTGTTGAGACGATACGTAGCGGATGAGTCTCATGTTTTGCATCCAACAGAAGTTCGGCTGAATCCGGATTTGTCTTTTGTAGAAAGACCGGTTTCGATCTTAGACCGAAAGGATAAGGTACTGCGGAATAAGACTATTCCTCTTGTCTTAGTGCAGTGGCAGCGCCGAGGTACTGAAGAAGCTACTTGGGAACTAGAGAGTCGCATGCGGTCAGAGCATCCAGAGATGTTCTAGTTGTAGTATTTTCAGTTATGATTGTAATTTCAGTTGTGCTTTCAGTTGTAATTCATTCTTAAGTTGAATGTATTGTTGTTCAGAATTGTCATTCTTCAGACTCGATTTCGCGGACGAAATCCTTTTTAGAGGGGGAGAATGTAGTATCCCGATGCCTAATTTGAGTTAATTATTGGATTAATTGTATTTCGGTGGGATCGGAAGGACCGAACCGGGTTCGGATCGTCCGAAGTTGGTTCGGATCGTCCGAAGTGGGTTCGGATTGGACCGTTCTGTTCGGAGTCAGACGAGTCATGTCATGTCAGAGTTCGGATCGTCCGATCAGGGTTCGGATCGTCCGAAGACAGGTGGCTGGACACGTGGAAGACATGCAGAGTTCGGATCTTCCGAAGTGGATCGGATCTTCCGAAGTGCACCGGATCGGATCTTCCGAAGTGGATCGGATCTTCCGATCGTTGTCTATAAATATAAGCGCGAGGCTTCACTTTTCACTCGCCAATTCCGAGAGTTCCAGAGCGTTTTAGTCGTTTCTGATGGGTTTCTAGTCTTTTCCCGAGGTTCGGGCACTAGCGGGGAGCTACTGGTTTTGTAGCGGAGCTGTGCTCTAGTTGGGGGCTAGCGGCATCAGTGGGCTGACTACGGACGAAGGTATAGTTCTGGGTTCCCTTTGAGATTTGGGAGTATCTATTAGTCTAGTTAAGGCTTTTAGATGTGGTTTAGTGATATGGTATCACTTGGATTGTAGGCTTGATTCTAGGGCTGATTGCTAGGATCTACTGGTTTGAGGTACGAAAGTACTATCCGAGATAGCAGGATTGAGTATGCTTTACTATGTGTTGCATGTTTATATGTTGCATTATTATCTGTCATATGATGCATGGTTTATTATGCGGCATTTGCATAATCATGTTGAGCCTGATTATCTTTGAGATAGCCTGTTGAGAGGGTGCTCAGCCCTCGTTTGTTGTGGATGGTTGGACCCCGTTGGCCGATGGTGGTCAGGTCACCGGTATATCCACAGGTTTATTTTGGTATGGGAGCCACCTCCTGGTGCGACGGCGCAGAGTGCTACATACCTTGACGTCATTTACCTGAGCAGTATTTCGATATACCCAGATCCTGGTATCCAGTACATTTTGCATACATGCATGTCATAGTCTTGTATACTCATGCTTTCGGTGCTGAGCGTTTTATGCTCACGTCCTCGGTTTATCTCTGTTTTGGACACCCTATTCGATGGGGCAGGTCTCAGGTTGGACGGTCCAGGAGGGAGTGGACAGGGAGCTGGCAGAGGTTGACCTGTAGTTGTTGGTATTTGTTCTTGGTATTTAGTTCGATCTGGTTGTTTAATTATTTTGTACTTACAGATTCGATTGGGTTGTATTACTGTTTTTCCGCTGTTTACCTGATTCAGTTTTAAATGTTAATTTTGCATGCTTAAGTTCTGATTAGTAGGTGATTCTGGAACGCGTCACTACAATGTCTTTCAGAAAGTATTGACAACCTGGGAAAAGATTTATGAGTTGAAGATGGTGAGTGACAGTGGTGTCATTCCTACTCGTGCTCAGGAGGCAAGAGCACTGAAATACCTTGCTCGTTTTGAGGTTAGGCATGTTAATGATTTGGTTGAAGACAAATGTCTTTTAGAAGCAATGCTATGGAAGGAGTGGCATGTTGTTGATAAGATCTCAAAGTCAAGGGCATTTGCTAGAGTTCGAATTTATGAGTTAAATGATTGGGTTAGGGCATGGCTAGATACAGTTGGATCTATGATTTCTTCTGTAAATTGGGAACGTTGGTATTCTTAGTGAAATATTATTCTCAATTTGTTGTGTTCTTATTTTCTGCACTTAATTCTGTTAGTGAAGTTATATTACTAATAATATCTTAAGATAAATCAATTAAACCAAGAATATTTCGGAAATAAGAAAACTTAGCCTCTGGTAATGGTTTTGTGAAGATGTCTGCTGCTTGTTGTTCCGTTGAGACGTATTCTAATCTGATGTTCTTCTTCAGTGCATGATCTCTGATGAAATGATGTCTGACATCTATATGCTTAGTCCTGGAGTGAAGAACTGGATTGTATGTAATAGCAATTGTACTCGTGTTGTCACAGAATATTGGTGATTCCTTTGCATCAACACCATAATCTTTCAGTTGTTGCTGAATCCAGAGTAGTTGGGCACAGCAGCTTCCAGCAGCAAGATATTCTGCTTCAGTTGTGGAAGTTGCTATGGATGTTTGCTTTTTACTAAACCAAGAGATCAGTCTGTCTCCAAGAAACTAACATGATCCACTTGTACTTTTCCGATCAAGCTTGCATCCTGCATAATCTGCATCTGAATAGCCAACTAAATTGAAAGATGAGTCTTTAGAGTACCATAATCCAACATTTTCCGTGCCTTTAAGATATTTCAAGATACGTTTGGCAGCAGAAAAATGTGATTGCTTAGGATTAGCTTGAAATCTGGCACATATACATACAGCAAACATAATATCAGGACGACTAGCAGTTAGGTACAATAAAGAACCTATTAAACCTCTGTATAGTGTCGTCTCAACTGATATTCCCCATTGATCAGTGTCTAATTTAACTGATGAGCTCATTGGAGTGCTTGCTGCTGAACAAGATTCCATGCCAAATTTCTTCAGCAATTCCTTGGTATATTTGGTTTGACTGATAAATGTTCCTGAATCCAGTTGCTTTACTTGTAAACCAAGAAAGAATGTCAGCTCACCCATCATGCTCATCTCGAACTTATCCTGGAGGTTGTTCAATGTAGACTTCTTCCTGCAATTGGCCATTTAGGAATGCACTTTTCACATCCATTTGATAGACTTTAAAGTTCTTGAAGGATGCATAGGCAAGAAATATTCTGATTGCCTCCAGTCTTGCAACTGGTGCATATGTTTCATCATAATCAATTCCTTCTTCTTGTCTATATCCTTGTGCCACTAGCCTTGCTTTGTTGCGCACAACTGAACCATCTTCGTTCAGTTTGTTTCTGTACACCCATTTTGTACCTATAACAGTTTTAGAAACTGGTCTTGGAACTAAGTTCCAGACATTGTTATGAACAAACTGATTTAGCTCATCTTGCATTGCATTAATCCAATTAGGATCAGCAAGAGCTTCGTCAGTTTTTGTTGGTTCTAATTGAGATACAAAAGCTGAATGAATAAATAAATTGAGCATCTGATTTCTTGTTCTTACTGGATCAGATGGGTTACCTATTACCAGTTCTGGAGGGTGTGATTTCTTCCATCTAAGTTCGGCATTTGTTGCTTCACCGTCAGCAAATTCTTCGTTAGGTAACTGAATGTTCTCAGTTTCAGTTGGAGCTGATTCAGTTGTTAACTGATTCACATTGGTTTGCTCCACTAACTGATTGTCAAGATTTGCTTCCAATTCAGCTGGTTGATCCAATATCTCAGGTTCAGGTGTATGAAAGATATTTTGATTATTACGACTTTCGTCTGAGTCATCATCTTCCAGACTGATATCTGTAAATTGATCAGCTAGCTCAACTTGATCAGTTGGCTTATCAATTAGTGCCGTTTCATCAAAATCAACATCTGCAGATTCTTCAACATTTAAGGTTTTCTTATTAAATACTCTGTAAGCTATGCTAACTGATGAATATCCAAGGAATATTCCTTCTGCAGATTTGACATCGAATGCTTTTAGATAATTTTTACCATTGTTATGAATAAAACATCTACAGCCAAATATTTTGAAGTAAGTGATTATGCTTTTTCTTCAATGCCAGATCTCATATGGTGTTTTCATGTGATTTTTATTAATCATTGATCTGTTCTGAGTGTAGCATGCAGTGTTTACTGAAGCGAGGGCATGTGGTTGCATATGCCTCGAGACAATTGAAGACTCACGAGACGCGATACCCCATTCATGATCTTGACTTGGCGGCTATTGTATTTGCGCTGAAGATCTGGCGCCATTATCTTTATGGCGAGAAATTCGAGATCTATTCAGACCACAAAAGCTTAAAGTACTTGTTTTCTCAGTCGGAGTTGAATATGCGACAGCGTAGATGGCTTGATCTGTTAAAAGATTTTGATTGCGAGATCAAATATTACCCGGGAAAGTCAAATGCAGCGGCAGACGCCTTGAGTCGAAAGGTATGTGCCTTATCCTTATCGACGATAGGTGTTACGAAACTCGTTGAAAATTGCTGTTTTGCTGGATTAGAATTTGATACAGATAGGAAGCCACTACGACTTGCTACTATTCAAGTCGAGCCAAACTTGATCAGAAGAATAAAAGAAGCACAAAGAACAGATCAGAATGTGCAGAGATCGATTCAGATGGTCAGAACAGGACACGTATCAGAATATCTGGTGCGTGAGAATGTGTTGTACGTAAATAACCGTCTGGTTGTGCCGGATGTTTCAGAGTTGAGACATCAGATTATGTCTGAAGCACATTGTAGTCGGTTTAGTATTCATCCTGGTGGCCGAAAGATGTACAATGATCTGAAGACACAGTTCTGGTGGAAGCAGATGAAGTCAGACATTGCGGAATTTGTATCTAAATGCTTGAATTGCCAACAAGTGAAGGCCGAGAGGAAGAAGCCCGGAGGGTTACTTCAGAGTTTGTCTATTCCTGAATGGAAATGGGACCACATCTCCATGGATTTTGTGACGAAGTTACCTCGATCTTCTCGAGGCTGCGATGCGATTTGTGTCGTTATCGACCGACTGACCAAATCAGCTTGTTTTATTCCGTATAGAATGACTTACAGACATGATCAAATGGCGGAGATATATGTTCAAGAGGTAGTCAAATTACATGGTGTGCCGAAGTCTATCGTATCAGATCGTGATCCACGATTCACTTCACACTTTTGGCACAGTTTACAGCAGGCCTTAGGTACGACTTTACACCTGAGTACTTCTTATCATCCTCAGACAGACGGACAGTCAGAGCGGACTATCCAGACATTAGAGGATATGTTGAGAGCCGTAGTACTAGACTTTGGTACTAGTTGGCAAGATTCCCTACCTCTTTGTGAATTCTCCTATAATAACAGCTATCAGACGAGCATTGAGATGGCACCGTTTGAAGCGTTATATGGCAAGAAGTGCAGATATCCGCTATACTGGGATGATATCTCAGAAGTACCAGAACTGGGGCCAGATATGATTCGTGACATGACAGAGAAGGTGAAACTCATTCAGAAGAGGATGAAGACAGCACAGGATAGGCAAGCCAAATACGCCAATATCAGACGTAGACCGTTAGTATTTGAGGCAGGAGATAGAGTATTCTTAAAGATTTCTCCATTCAGAGGCGTTGTTCGATTTGGTAAACGCGGGAAACTATCTCCTCGATACATTGGTCCTTACGAGATTCTTGAAAAGATTGGCGATCGAGCTTATCGACTTGCCCTTCCTCCTTCTCTATCCGGAATACATGACGTGTTTCATGTATCAATGTTACGAAAATATATGCCAGATGTTTCTCATGTCATTCAACCTGACGAAGCTGAACTTGATCAGACGTTGAGCTATGTGGAACAACCGATACAGATTCTTGATCGGAAAAATAAGCAACTCAGAACGAAGATTATTCCACTTGTGAAAGTTCAGTGGAGTCGTCATGGCATCGAAGAAGCGACTTGGGAGACAGAAGCCAGCATGAGACAGAAACACCCCGAGTTATTTCAATGATGTGAGTATTTATCCAGTTTTAGATGATAATGCTGTTTTAAATACTCTAATTGATTTATATCAAGTTCGAGGAAGAACTTATGTCTTAGAGGGGGAGAAATGTAATGCCCAAGATTTTATAACACGTTAGTTTGAGATATGAATGCAACCAGATTATGTTGAGATTTAAAAGTTAAATATGTAAATTTTTGGGCGAAAGTGACTCGCCCGGGCGGACGCTTTTGACGCCCGAGCGAGAATGCCTCGGAGAAGGGTCGAGAGTCACTCGCCCGGGCGGATGTTTTTGACCGCCCGAGCGAGGCTGCTGGAATGGGCGAAGGCCGAGAGTTGTTCGCCCGGGCGGACGTTTTTGCTCGCCCGAGCGAGCGTGTATATTAGTCCAGGGCCGAGAGTTTCTCGCCCGGGCGGAAATTTATGTCCGCCCGAGCGAGAGCCGTGTACATCCAAGGATTTGCCATGTGTACGAAAACATGCAAAGTATATATATAGATTGGCCTCGAAATTCCCTTCATTCAGCAACAGAAATCGGGATTTCAGAGGAAGAAGAGCTTCCAACTTTCTTCAAGGCTTTGTATTGTGATTTTTTCAAGTTTTAGCCACCCAAACTTTAATCCGATTTTAGGGTTGAACTCCTCTCCTTATTTGCTACAAGTTGATGTAAGTATTGTTCAATTCTAGCATGTTTTGAGAATTACATATTGGGGAAATGCTGATATGCTTATATATATGTGTTCTTGAGAGAATTGTTATCGTAGAAACGCAATCGGATCGAAGAACGGATATCGTATGTTATTATTATGATTTTTCAGCATGTATAGAAGGAAGTATATGCAGATTTTGAGATCTTGTCTTGGATATGGTGATGATTATGAATTGAGGAATGATACAATTTTGATTAGGGAGAATTGGATTGACCGGTATCGAGAAATACACCGTTATGCCGTTAATGGTGTTGAAATGTACTAGTGAATTGATAGTATATGTATTGATTGGGTTAGGAATTGATGAAACACATATTACATTGCTATTTCAGATTGGTGTCGACGACTTTGACATCGAGTAATTGGCATCGACAGATAGTGTGCGACGAAAGGTATAAGTCATGTTTTGTTTGGGGAGATGTAACTCAAATAAGATATTATTTGAGTTTCCCAACCAAAATCACATACGAGTATTATTAAATATTTTGTAACATGTTTATGAATTGTGTATAGCATTATATTCAATCTTTTAACATGTTATGCTTTGATTTCAGAATTGTATTCAAGCATGTATGATCAGTATGATATTCAGCCATGAATATGATTATACGTTGTTTACATATTGATATTCATTGCATTTGAGATAGGAGAGTCTTTGACAGGCATTGTCAAATATCTAGACGTTTCGGTGTATCTCAGCATAGGAGTAGGCATTACTCTTATTGCCGCCGTTGATACAGCTCAGACCGAAGTCTAGGAATGAGACGTACATTACCCCGATTGGAGGGTAGGTAGTGACGTCTTATTCACCCCGGGATCCCTAGAGTTCTAGTCGAGTCGAGTCCAGACATGGTTTGATTCGCATTGCATTGCATGTGCATATGATGTCATTCATGATAACATGTTTCATGTTTAATTGATTATATGCATGTATACATGTTTATACTGGGATTTGTTCTCACCGGTTTTCCGGCTGTTGTTATGTCTGTATGTGTGCATAACAACAGGTGGGGCCGGATCTGGGTCACGCAGAGGATGAGAGATGGACATAGCGTGGTGATCTCGGGCTTAGCAGAAAAACTAGTAGTTGTACTTTGACATGTACTGTATTTTATTACTAGTTGTTCAGAGTAGTTGGAACAAGACATATTGTACCTTATGTTTGTATTTTAAATAAGGCATGTATGTTGTTTATATACCTTAGATTTAATATTAAAAAGCGAAAAATTTGACCCACTTTTATATTAACGATCCATTTTATCCCAAAGAAAAAGTTAGAACCCGGGTCCCCACAACAGGTGGTATCAGAGCCTTAGGTTCTGTAGACTGAAATAGAGTAGAATGAGCGGGGTAGATCGAGTCATCTTCCTTGCTTTTGTGTGCTAGCATGATTATTGCTTTCCCTATTATGTGTTGTATTGTATCTGATGTGATTACAGCATGTAATAAACTGAATCAGAACCGATTCTAGATCAGAGGTAACTGACTAGAGGAGGGCTGAGATAGTTGTATATCTTGTATTCTAATCAGTTGGATTATTAGATACATGCCTCCTAGAAGAGCAGTTGTGCCAGTACGACCACCAGCGCCAGAGCAGGGTAGCACATCCGGAGATACGATGGATGTCACTGCTACGCCCATGGAGACTCTATTAAAGCGATTCCAGTCATTCCGACCACCGACCTTAAAGGGTACAGAAAATGAAATTGAATGCGAAAGCTGGTTGGAGGATATCGAGATGTTGTTCGAGTCTCTAGGGTACAGTGATGAGAAGAGAGTGAAGCTCATTGGCCATCAACTGCAAGACGTGGCTAAGTATTGGTGGGTGAATATGAGAAGAGCACTAGAACAGCGTGGCACTGAGATTACATGGGAAGTGTTCAAGACTGAGTTCTATCAGCGATTCTTCCCTGTATCCTACCGGAAAGATAAAGGCGCTGAATTTGCAAACCTGAGGCAAGGGCAACTGAATATCGAAGAGTACGTTGCTAAATTTTCTTCTTTGCTTCGTTTTGCACCTCACGTTTCCGGTAATGATGAGGCCATGGCGGATCAGTTTATAAATGGCCTAAATCCAGATATCTTTACGTTGGTCAATACTGGGAGACCCGATAATTTCTCGGATGCATTGAATCGTGCCAAAGGAGCAGAAGCAGGGTTGCTGAGACAACGAAGTGTTCCGTATGTGGCTCCGAGTCCGAGACCGCCACTACCTCCATCCCAAGTTCCTCCTCCTCGATTCGAAAGTGGTGGTAGCAGCAGCGGACGCAAAGATCAATTGAAAGCAAAGGGTAAACAGTTTAAGAGGGCATGGAGCAGTTCTTCGAGCTCCAGCGGGTCAAGACAGAGAGGTTTTGGCCAGAGTCTAGAGGTGGCAAGTGGATATTGCAGTACTTGTGGAGGTAAGCATGCCACAGAACAATGTCAAGGTGTAGTGGGCAGGTGTAACGTATGCAAACAACAGGGGCATTATGCCAAGGTCTGTCCTCAGAGGAGTGGTGCATCGAGATTTCAGGCTGCAGGATCGTCTGCCTCCGTGACTCAGCCTGAGAGGCAAGCTTCATCTGTTCACTCATTTCAGCCGCCACTAGCACAGACCCAGCCTCGAGCCAGAGGTGGCCAGCCAGGGAGTCAGCCTCAGAGACAACAGGCTCAGGTGTTTGCCTTGACTGAAGAGCAAGCACAGGATGCCCCAGATGATGTCATTGCAGGTAACTGTTTCCTTTGCGGTTATCCTGCTTATATATTGATAGATACGGGTGCATCGCATACATTCATTTCAGAGCGATTTGCATTGTTGCATTCTTTGCCTGTTGAGTCTTTGCTAGATGTTGTGTCTATTAATTCTCCGTTGGGAAGTGGATTGATATCTGTAACTATGGTTAGACATTGCATTCTACAGTTTGAGGGGCATGAGATTGACCTAGAGTGTATAGTGTTGGGTCTAGCTGATTTTGATTGTATAGTTGGTATTGACATGCTAACGAAGTATAGAGCCACCGTGGATTGTTTCCACAAGATTGTCAGATTCAGACCCGAGATGACAGACGAGTGGAAATTCTACGGGAAGGGTTCCAGATCTCGGATTCCCTTGATTTCGGCTCTTACTATGAACAGATTATTACAGAAAAGAGCAGACGGTTTCTTTATTTATGCTGTAGATATGCAGAAGTCGAGCCCGGCGTTGGCAGAAATACCAGTAGTGCGGGAATTTGCTGATATTTTTCCAGATGAAATCCCAGGATTACCTCCGGTTCGTGAGGTAGATTTCAGTATTGATCTTACACCAGGTACCGTCCCTATTTCGAGAGCTCCATATAGGATGGCACCCATCGAACTCAAAGAACTGAAAGCACAGTTGGAAGATTTGCTAGCCAAGGGATATATCAGGCCTAGTGTATCTCCTTGGGGTGCTCCAGTGCTATTTGTGCGAAAGAAAGATGGATCGATGCGGCTGTGTATCGATTACAGGCAACTGAATAAGGCCACGATAAAGAATAAATATCCATTGCCTAGAATTGATGATCTATTTGATCAACTACAAGGATCGTCTGTATATTCCAAGATTGATTTACGATCCGGATATCATCAGCTTCGAGTTCGAGATGTAGACATACCGAAGACAGCATTTCGAACCAGGTATGGGCATTACGAATTCATTGTTATGCCTTTTGGTTTGACAAATGCTCCGGCGGTATTCATGGGCTTGATGAATCAAATCTTTCAGAGGTATTTGGATGATTTTGTTATTGTCTTTATCGATGATATTTTGGTGTATTCTAAGAACAGGATTGAGCATGCAGAACATCTCAGAATTGTGTTGCAAACACTGAGAAATGAGAAATTGTATGCCAAATTGTCAAAGTGCGAATTTTGGTTGAACCGAGTTGTCTTTTTGGGACATATCATATCGGGAGATGGTATCTCCGTAGATCCGAGTAAAGTGGAAGCTGTGATTAGTTGGCCGAGACCGACTTCTGTACCTGAAATACGCAGTTTCATGGGTCTCGCGGGATACTATAGACGATTCATCCAAGATTTCTCCCGTATTGCGAAGCCAATTACGCAATTGACACAGAAGAATGCACCGTTCTTATGGTCTGAGGAGTGTGAGTCTAGCTTTTTGGAATTGAAGAAGAGGCTGACCAGCGCACCTGTCCTGATGATTCCTTCAGGTACGGGTAATTTTGTTGTATATTGTGATGCTTCTCACAGAGGTTTGGGATGTATTCTTATGCAGCGAGGGCATGTGGTTGCATATGCCTCGAGACAATTGAAGACTCACGAGACGCGATACCCCATTCATGATCTTGACTTGGCGGCTATTGTATTTGCGCTGAAGATCTGGCGTCATTATCTTTATGGCGAGAAATTCGAGATCTATTCAGACCACAAAAGCTTAAAGTACTTGTTTTCTCAGTCGGAGTTGAATATGCGACAGCGTAGATGGCTTGATCTGTTAAAAGATTTTGATTGCGAGATCAAATATTACCCGGGAAAGTCAAATGCAGCGGCAGACGCCTTGAGTCGAA
Organism: Primulina eburnea; assembly: GCF_022965805.1. Classification (NCBI taxonomy): domain Eukaryota; kingdom Viridiplantae; phylum Streptophyta; class Magnoliopsida; order Lamiales; family Gesneriaceae; genus Primulina; species Primulina eburnea. The sequence goes on from NC_133102.1 coordinate 30,102,291, forward strand.
AGGTATGTGCCTTATCCTTATCGACGATAGGTGTTACGAAACTCGTTGAAAATTGCTGTTTTGCTGGATTAGAATTTGATACAGATAGGAAGCCACTACGACTTGCTACTATTCAAGTCGAGCCAAACTTGATCAGAAGAATAAAAGAAGCACAAAGAACAGATCAGAATGTGCAGAGATCGATTCAGATGGTCAGAACAGGACACGTATCAGAATATCTGGTGCGTGAGAATGTGTTGTACGTAAATAACCGTCTGGTTGTGCCGGATGTTTCAGAGTTGAGACATCAGATTATGTCTGAAGCACATTGTAGTCGGTTTAGTATTCATCCTGGTGGCCGAAAGATGTACAATGATCTGAAGACACAGTTCTGGTGGAAGCAGATGAAGTCAGACATTGCGGAATTTGTATCTAAATGCTTGAATTGCCAACAAGTGAAGGCCGAGAGGAAGAAGCCCGGAGGGTTACTTCAGAGTTTGTCTATTCCTGAATGGAAATGGGACCACATCTCCATGGATTTTGTGACGAAGTTACCTCGATCTTCTCGAGGCTGCGATGCGATTTGGGTCGTTATCGACCGACTGACCAAATCAGCTTGTTTTATTCCGTATAGAATGACTTACAGACATGATCAAATGGCGGAGATATATGTTCGAGAGGTAGTCAAATTACATGGTGTGCCGAAGTCTATCGTATCAGATCGTGATCCACGATTCACTTCACACTTTTGGCACAGTTTACAGCAGGCCTTAGGTACGACTTTACACCTGAGTACTGCTTATCATCCTCAGACAGACGGACAGTCAGAGCGGACTATCCAGACATTAGAGGATATGTTGAGAGCCGTAGTACTAGACTTTGGTACTAGTTGGCAAGATTCCCTACCTCTTTGTGAATTCTCCTATAATAACAGCTATCAGACGAGCATTGAGATGGCACCGTTTGAAGCGTTATATGGCAAGAAGTGCAGATCTCCGCTATACTGGGATGATATCTCAGAAGTACCAGAACTGGGGCCAGATATGATTCGTGACATGACAGAGAAGGTGAAACTCATTCAGAAGAGGATGAAGACAGCACAGGATAGGCAAGCCAAATACGCTAATATCAGACGTAGACCGTTAGTATTTGAGGCAGGAGATAGAGTATTCTTAAAGATTTCTCCATTCAGAGGCGTTGTTCGATTTGGTAAACGCGGGAAACTATCTCCTCGATACATTGGTCCTTACGAGATTCTTGAAAAGATTGGCGATCGAGCTTATCGACTTGCCCTTCCTCCTTCTCTATCCGGAATACATGACGTGTTTCATGTATCAATGTTACGAAAATATATGCCAGATGTTTCTCATGTCATTCAACCTGACGAAGCTGAACTTGATCAGACGTTGAGCTATGTGGAACAACCGATACAGATTCTTGATCGGAAAAATAAGCAACTCAGAACGAAGATTATTCCACTTGTGAAAGTTCAGTGGAGTCGTCATGGCATCGAAGAAGCGACTTGGGAGACAGAAGCCAGCATGAGACAGAAACACCCCGAGTTATTTCAATGATGTGAGTATTTATCCAGTTTTAGATGATAATGCTGTTTTAAATACTCTAATTGATTTATATCAAGTTCGAGGAAGAACTTATGTCTTAGAGGGGGAGAAATGTAATGCCCAAGATTTTATAACACGTTAGTTTGAGATATGAATGCAACCAGATTATGTTGAGATTTAAAAGTTAAATATGTAAATTTTTGGGCGAAAGTGACTCGCCCGGGCGGACGCTTTTGACGCCCGAGCGAGAATGCCTCGGAGAAGGGTCGAGAGTCACTCGCCCGGGCGGATGTTTTTGACCGCCCGAGCGAGGCTGCTGGAATGGGCGAAGGCCGAGAGTTGTTCGCCCGGGCGGACGTTTTTGCTCGCCCGAGCGAGCGTGTATATTAGTCCAGGGCCGAGAGTTTCTCGCCCGGGCGGAAATTTATGTCCGCCCGAGCGAGAGCCGTGTACATCCAAGGATTTGCCATGTGTACGAAAACATGCAAAGTATATATATAGATTGGCCTCGAAATTCCCTTCATTCAGCAACAGAAATCGGGATTTCAGAGGAAGAAGAGCTTCCAACTTTCTTCAAGGCTTTGTATTGTGATTTTTTCAAGTTTTAGCCACCCAAACTTTAATCCGATTTTAGGGTTGAACTCCTCTCCTTATTTGCTACAAGTTGATGTAAGTATTGTTCAATTCTAGCATGTTTTGAGAATTACATATTGGGGAAATGCTGATATGCTTATATATATGTGTTCTTGAGAGAATTGTTATCGTAGAAACGCAATCGGATCGAAGAACGGATATCGTATGTTATTATTATGATTTTTCAGCATGTATAGAAGGAAGTATATGCAGATTTTGAGATCTTGTCTTGGATATGGTGATGATTATGAATTGAGGAATGATACAATTTTGATTAGGGAGAATTGGATTGACCGGTATCGAGAAATACACCGTTATGCCGTCAATGGTGTTGAAATGTACTAGTGAATTGATAGTATATGTATTGATTGGGTTAGGAATTGATGAAACACATATTACATTGCTATTTCAGATTGGTGTCGACGACTTTGACATCGAGTAATTGGCATCGACAGATAGTGTGCGACGAAAGGTATAAGTCATGTTTTGTTTGGGGAGATGTAACTCAAATAAGATATTATTTGAGTTTCCCAACCAAAATCACATACGAGTATTATTAAATATTTTGTAACATGTTTATGAATTGTGTATAGCATTATATTCAATCTTTTAACATGTTATGCTTTGATTTCAGAATTGTATTCAAGCATGTATGATCAGTATGATATTCAGCCATGAATATGATTATACGTTGTTTACATATTGATATTCATTGCATTTGAGATAGGAGAGTCTTTGACAGGCATTGTCAAATATCTAGACGTTTCGGTGTATCTCAGCATAGGAGTAGGCATTACTCTTATTGCCGCCGTTGATACAGCTCAGACCGAAGTCTAGGAATGAGACGTACATTACCCCGATTGGAGGGTAGGTAGTGACGTCTTATTCACCCCGGGATCCCTAGAGTTCTAGTCGAGTCGAGTCCAGACATGGTTTGATTCGCATTGCATTGCATGTGCATATGATGTCATTCATGATAACATGTTTCATGTTTAATTGATTATATGCATGTATACATGTTTATACTGGGATTTGTTCTCACCGGTTTTCCGGCTGTTGTTATGTCTGTATGTGTGCATAACAACAGGTGGGGCAGGATCTGGGTCACGCAGAGGATGAGAGATGGACATAGCGTGGTGATCTCGGGCTTAGCAGAAAAACTAGTAGTTGTACTTTGACATGTACTGTATTTTATTACTAGTTGTTCAGAGTAGTTGGAACAAGACATATTGTACCTTATGTTTGTATTTTAAATAAGGCATGTATGTTGTTTATATACCTTAGATTTAATATTAAAAAGCGAAAAATTTGACCCACTTTTATATTAACGATCCATTTTATCCCAAAGAAAAAGTTAGAACCCGGGTCCCCACATAAATGATTTAACATTTTATGCCACAACCAGTTTTGAGATGATTTAGAGGCAATAAAGCATACTGGTGTATAAGGTTGATCATTCCAGCTGACTTTGTAAGTGTTTCCACACCTTTTGTCGGTTAGAATAATCTCTTCAGTTGAGTTTTTGACTGAACAAGAGTGTTTGTCAAACTGAACTGAGAATCCATTATCGCATAACTGACTAATGCTTATCAGATTATACTTAAGATTCTCGACTATAAAACATCGTTAATGGTGAAGTTACCATGGATAAGCTTACCCTTACCCACAGTTTTACCTTTGAAGTTATCTCCAAAACTGATGTTTGGACCAGTGTATTTGACCAGTTGAGATAATAAATTTGAATCTCCTGTCATATGTCGTGAGCATCCACTGTCCAAATACCATATTGATCCAATGCTTGTACCTACTATCTGCAATCAAACACAAAATAAGATTTTGGTACCCTTTTCTATTTGGGTCCAAAGTTGATTAGTACTTTAGGAATCCAGACTTGAATCAGTCTAACTGACCGTCCTGTTGCTGTATTCCATATGGTCCTTCCTTGTCTGTGTGTGCTTGGTGTATGGTGTGTGGATGATACAACATGTGTTTTGTCCTTTTTCAACTGATTGTTCAACCGATATCTTTTCTGAACTGGCTGACTGTTGTAGTAGTCTGAGTAGCCATTTGAATATTTTCTGTTGAGAGTTTTTAGTTGCTGACTCCATGAGTCAGTCTCACCCTTTGGATTAAACCCAATGCCAAATCTCTTGCCTTTATTCATATTCTGAGATGGCTGTTCAATCAGTTTACTCGGCTCTACTTGTTCTTGTACCATAACTGATTTTACAAAGTGAATATATGTCCCTTTGTTCATATTCAGTTTTGGTTGAGTATCTTGGGAAGACGAATCATCTTTACTACAGAATCCTAAACCAGTTTTATCATCAACTGATTTCTGAGAATTCTGTATATTAGTTAAAGTTTTAGATGATTTGTTCCAAGCCTGAATAAGCTCATTGTGCTTTGAATTTTCAAGCAACAATTTTTGAATCATTAATTGATCCCTGCTTCTTTCATTACTGAGTTCAGCAATCTCCCTTCTCAGACTCAACATATCAACTGATTCATCAGTTTTTGTTTTATCGTCTTTGGGATCATCTTTCTTTGCTCTGGTTTTTTCAAACAATAAAGCAAGCTTTTGATACTCACTGACCATGTCATGAAGAGTTGAGATGAGTTCTTCTCTTGTAAAATCAGTTGAACTAAAATCAAATACCTGTTGATGGCTTGATTGATCTTCTATGTTATCAGCCATTAGACATTTTACTTCTTCCTCATCCTCACTAGAACTGCAAGAACTTTCTGGTTCTGACTCTTCGCTGTCAGTTTCTGCCCATTTGGCTTTGCTATCTTCAGCTAGGAGTACTTCATGTTTCTTTCTGTAAGGCTTCTTGTCGTCCTTAGATCTCCTCTTATGCTCATACACTTTCTTCTTTCTTTCAGTTGAGGCTTGATTGTCCTTTTTAGGCTTGGGACAGTTAGCAATAAAGTGACTCGATTTGCCACAGTTGTAACATACATTAGACTCTTCTCTGGAGTTGTTTCTTTGATAATTCTTCTGAAAATTTCCTTGATTTTTCCTCATGAATCTTCCAAATTTCTTAATGAATAGTGACATAGCATCATTGCTCAGTTGATCAGCAGCTTTCTCAACTGAACCAGTTGGTTCACTTCTAACAGCAGTCAAGGCAGTAGTTGCTGCTGGGGTAGATGGTTCTCCTTCTCGAGTTTGAAGTTCAAACTCATATGCTTTCAGATCAGCAAATAAATTATGAAGTTCAACTTTGTTCAGATCTTTGGATTCCCTGATTACCGTAGTTTTGACATCCCATTCTTTGGGAAGTCCTCTGATTACTTTCAACGCTACTTCTTTATTTGTATACACTTTTCCAAATGCATTCAGTTCGTTGATGATACAGCTGGTTCTTTCATCATATTCGTGCATTGTTTCTCCCATCTTCATTCTGATGTTGTCGAACTTCTGCACAGCAACTGAAAGTTTGTTTTCTTTGGTTTGTTCATTGCCTTCGCAAAGTTGAATTAACTTCTCCCAAATTTCTTTGGCGGTTTTGCACATTTTGATTTTACTGAACGTTACTTTGTCCAGTGTCTTATACAATATGTCTTTTGCAACATTGTCTAGATTTGCCTTTCTCTTGTCCTCAGTAGTCCACTCATCTCTGGGCTTTTCAATTCGTTGAGGTGCCCCTTCAGTAATAGCAACAGCTGTGTTTGCTTTCAAAATCTTCATGGGTCCGTTGGTTATAACGTACCGCATATCATCGTCTTGTGCAGCTAGATGAGCCTGCATTCTGATTTTCCAATCATCGAAATCTTCTCTGGAGAACATAGGAATCTTATTGAATGAGGACATAGTGATCAGATTGAGTATAGATAGTCTTTGATAGGATATGCCCTGCTCTGATACCACTTGATAGGATCGGTTATTGACTAAAGAGTGTTTAGAAGGGGGGTTGAATAAACACTCCTACGAATTTAAATGTTCTTCGAAAAAGGTAGTTCATTTTTATTACAAACTGAACTAAGTATCCCGTCGGTCAATAACAATCAGTTAAACTGAATAAGCAGTTGCGGAAAGTAAACTGATTGAAAGATAGAGTATCTAACTGAAATTGAAAAACTGAAGTAAAGACAACACAATATGTTTCTGGATGTTCGGAGATTTGAATAACTCCTACGTCAACCCTTCTATCTCAAGGATAGGATATTCACTAAAAGACTTTGATCGAGTACAACACTTGTACAGACCCACTTCAGTTAGGACTTATCTACTGCATAAACTGAAACTCTTAGTATAATACAATGATCTCTGTGAGTAACTGAACTTAGCACTTATTGAATTATCAATATTACAGAGTGCTAGTTTGCTCAACTTGTAGCCTTGATTGTTACGAATAAATCTAATAAGAGTGAGCTGAGATTTTGACAGAGTAATAGCAAGTTTGAGATTGATAGATCGTCGTTTTTGTTCAACTGCTCTTTAGTCATATTTATAGACTTATCTTTCAACGGTAACTTTGAATTTATGTATCCGTTGATTGCCACTTCATCATTTCTTGTACAGTGTTCTTGATTGCCGCTTCATTATTGATTGTAAAACGGCGTTTTAATTTCAATAGCCGAAATACGTTGTTCTATGCGGTGCGGATTTCCATATTCAGTTGCTGTCTGATATGTCTTTCTGTCTTTTGAATGATATTTCCCGAGGTATCTTCAGTTGAGAGACTTTAATATTTTCGGCTGAATGTTTTAACTGATCAGTTCTCAACTGATCAGTTTGTGTCAGCTGATTTCAGTTGATAAGTCCAGCTGTCGAATTTGCTTTCGCGTATTAGTTGATTTAATCGATTGATTTATGTTTTGTCAAACTCCAGAATTTAGTTTCCAACATCCTTTGATTACTTTCAACGCTACTTCTTTATTTGTATACACTTTTCCAAGTGCATTCAGTTCGTTGATGATACAGCTGGTTCTTTCATCATATTCGTGCATTGTTTCTGTAGTATCCCGATGCCTAATTTGAGTTAATTATTGGATTAATTGTATTTCGGAGGGATCGGAAGGACCGAACCGGGTTCGGATCGTCCGAAGTTGGTTCGGATCGTCCGAAGTGGGTTCGGATGGACCGTTCTGTTCGGAGTCAGACGAGTCATGTCATGTCAGAGTTCGGATCGTCCGATCAGGGTTCGGATCGTCCGAAGACAGGTGGCTGGACACGTGGAAGACATGCAGAGTTCGGATCTTCCGAAGTGGATCGGATCTTCCGAAGTGCACCGGATCGGATCTTCCGAAGTGGATCGGATCTTCCGATCGTTGTCTATAAATAGAAGCGCGAGGCTTCACTTTTCACTCGCCAATTCCGAGAGTTCCAGAGCGTTTAAGTCGTTTCTGATGGGTTTCTAGTCTTTTCCCGAGGTTCGGGCACTAGCGGGGAGCTACTGGTTTTGTAGCGGAGCTGTGCTCTAGTTGGGGGCTAGCGGCATCAGTGGGCTGACTACGGACGCAGGCTTGATTCTAGGGCTGATTGCTAGGATCTACTGGTTTGAGGTACGAAAGTACTATCCGAGATAGCAGGATTGAGTATGTTTTACTATGTGTTGCATGTTTACATGTTGCATTATTATCTGTCATATGATGCATGGTTTATTATGCGGCATTTGCATAATCATGTTGAGCCTGATTATCTTTGAGATAGCCTGTTGAGAGGGTGCTCAGCCCTCGTTTGTTGTGGATGGTTGGACCCCGTTGGCCGACGGTGGTCAGGTCACCGGTATATCCACAGGTTTATTTTGGTATGGGAGCCACCTCCTGGTGCGACGGCGCAGAGTGCTACATACCTTGACGTCATTTACCTGAGCAGTATTTCGATATACCCAGATCCTGGTATCCAGTACATTTTGCATACATGCATGTCATAGTCTTGTATACTCATGCTTTCGGTGCTGAGCGTTTTATGCTCACGTCCTCGGTTTATCTCTGTTTTGGACACCCTATTCGATGGGGCAGGTCTCAGGTTGGACGGTCCAGGAGGGAGTGGACAGGGAGCTGGCAGAGGTTGACCTGTAGTTGTTGGTATTTGTTCTTGGTATTTAGTTCGATCTGGTTGTTTAAGTATTTTGTACTTGCAGATTCGATTGGGTTGTATTACTGTTTTTCCGCTGTTTACCTGATTCAGTTTTAAATGTTAATTTTGCATGCTTAAGTTCTGATTAGTAGGTGATTCTGGAACGGGTCACTACATTTATGGTATCAGAGCATGCATTAAGATTTTGGGATTTAGAATTGTTCTTTTGGGTTTAATCTCTGGTAACTTTTGTAGCTAGAATGTCTGGTTTTGACGACGATGCTAGTAGTCATGGCAGCGTTGGACGCTGGGGAGACCGCGACGATCGGGAGCGTCGTCGAGAGCATCGAGAACATCGTCAACACCATCGTGATGAGCCTCGGAGTTTTAGTATGCATCGGTTCTTGCAGATGGGGCCGAAACCTCTTTCGGGCGGTGAGACTCCGGATGTTGCGGAGAACTGGCTTGAGAGGATGGAGAGCTGCTTCAAGACTTTTCAGTGCTCGGCGGAGCAGCAGATTGATACCCTTGATTTCTTGCTGGAGGGTGGTGCGCGCAAGTGGTGGAGGTCTACCTCTGCACCGATAGTTCAGCGACAGGGTCGAGTTCTTTGGGCCGATTTCCGAGCCGCTTTCATGTTGCTTTACTTTCCGCCAGCTCTTCTGCAGACCAAGGCGATTGAGCTGATCAATCTGAAGCAGGGAAGTTTGTCTGTTGATGAGTATCAGCAGAAGTTCTTTGAGTTGCTTCCATATGTTCCGCATGTCAGTGACAATGCTATGGCCAAGTATAACCATTTTCTTCAGGGCCTCAATCAGGAGATTTATGATCGGGTTGTTGTCTGCGAAGATCCGACATCGTATGAGGGCCTTGTAAATCGTTGTCGCCAGGCTGAGGGCAGTTTGTTGAGAGGTCGAGCCATGCAGTCTGCTCGTCCTACTAGTTCTTTGGGTCCCCGCGCCCAAGCATTTAAGAAGGCTGGATCTACTTCTTCTTCCTCTGGATCTGGAGGAGTTCACCATTTTGGGAAGAAGAGGGGGCCGTGTCAGCACTGCGGGAAGGATTATCCGACGGAGCGTTGTCGCAAGGTTGCGGGTGCTTGTTACAAGTGCGGTGAGATGGGCCACATGAAGAGAGATTGTCCACAGACGGGCGGAGGATCAGGATCTGGTTCTCAGGCTTCAGTTCATCAGAGGCCACAGCAGGGACAGTCTACTCAGGGTTCTAACCTCCGACCGCGTACTCAAGGGCAGGTCTTTGCTCTTAACCAGGATCAGGCGGCTGAGGAGAACGAGAGAGTTATCGCAGGTGTGTTTTTATTATGTGGATTACCTGCTTACGTTCTCATTGATACTGGTGCATCGCATTCATTCATATCTGCGAGGTTTGCTAAGCGTCATAAGTTACCTTTCACTTCTTTGGACGTTGTGGTATCTGTTTCCACGCCGATGGGTCATTCGGTACTAGCTAAACGTCTAGTTTTGGGTTGTCCTCTAGAGTTTGAGGGTAATGTTTTAACTGCTAATTTGATGATTCTTGTGATGGAGGATTTTGATTGCATTCTGGGAATAGATGTGCTGACTGTGTTTAGAGCTACTGTGGACTGTTATCAGAAGTTTGTGCAGTTTCGTCCAGTTGAGGGCGACAGTTGGTTTTTCTATGGAGAGGGAGCGCGACCCCCGATGCCTGTGGTTTCTGCTCTGAAAGCCTGTCGTGCTTTAGAGTCGGGCGGGGAAGGCTACCTTATCTATGCTATTGATTCGTCCGCAGATAGTGTCGGTATCAGTGACATTCCAGTGGTTTGCGATTTTCCGGATGTTTTTCCCGAGGAGATTCCTGGTTTTCCTCCCGTTCGGGAAGTGGATTTCGGCATTGATTTAGTGCCAGGCACGGCACCAATCTCTAGAGCTCCTTATCGTTTAGCTCCATCGGAGATGCAAGAATTGAAACAGCAGTTGCAGGATCTTCTTGACAAGGGGTATATTCGACCCAGTGTGTCCCCGTGGGGAGCACCAGTTCTTTTTGTCAAAAAGAAGGATGGTTCTATGCGGCTCTGCATAGATTATCGGCAGTTGAATCGTGCTACGATAAAGAATAAGTATCCGTTGCCACGGATTGATGATTTATTTGATCAACTGCAAGGTACCTCTGTGTATTCCAAGATTGATTTAAGGTCTGGTTATCATCAGCTTCGAGTTCATCAGGGAGATATCGAAGACTGCATTCAGGACCAGGTATGGGCATTATGAGTTTCTGGTTATGCCTTTTGGGGTGACGAATGCACCAGCAGTTTTTATGGATCTGATGAATCGGGTTTTTCGGGAATTCTTGGATAAGTTTGTTGTGGTGTTTATAGATGATATCTTAATCTATTCGCATGATCAGCAAGAACACGCACAACACTTAAGGATTATTTTACAGACACTTCGCGAGAATCAGCTTTATGCGAAGTTGAGTAAATGTGAGTTTTGGATTGACAGGGTTGTATTCCTTGGTCATGTCATTTCTAGCGAGGGAGTTTCAGTTGACCCGAGCAAGGTGGAAGCGGTATTGAACTGGTCGCGTCCGACGACAGTAGCCGAGATCCGCAGTTTTCTGGGATTGGCTGGGTATTATCGCCGTTTCATTGTCAACTTCTCTCAGATTGCTAAGCCACTCACTCAGCTCACTCGGAAAGATGTTTCATTTGAATGGACATCAGAGTGCGAAGAGAGTTTCTTGGAACTTCGCAGACGTTTGACATCTGCGCCTGTTTTGGCTTTACCGTCTGGATCTGGTGGTTTCAGTGTTTACACCGATGCCTCTTTACAGGGACTAGGGTGTGTTCTGATGCAGAATGAGCATGTGATTGCTTATGCGTCGAGACAGTTAAAGCCTCATGAGGAAAACTATCCTGTTCATGATCTGGAATTAGCAGCGATCGTTTTTGCTTTGAAAATCTGGCGCCATTATCTGTATGGTGAGCGATTTGAGATCTTCACTGATCATAAGAGTTTGAAGTATCTGTTCACTCAGGCTGAGTTGAACATGCGTCAGCGTCGTTGGATGGATCTACTCAAGGATTATGATTGTGAGATCAAGTATCATCCAGGATCTGCGAATCTCACGGCCGATGCTCTTAGTCACAAGGTGAGGTTATCTGCTCTTCAGACTTGTGATGTATCTGGGATTATTCAGGATTTCTGTTCGATGGGATTCAATTGTAAGCATCGGAAGGGAACAGAGAGTATCCGTATAGCTACTATTTTGTCCGAGCCAGTTTTGTATTCTCGGATTAGAGATGCTCAGATGTCTGATTCTAAGGTTCAGAAATTAGCTCGGTTGGCTGATAGAGATAATACTTCTGGATTCCACTATCAGTCCGAGGGTCTTTTGTGCTTATCTGGTCGTGTTGTTGTACCGGAAGATGACACTTTGAGGGAAGAGATTTTGTCCCAGGCTCATCGTAGCAAGTTGAGTGTTCATCCGGGGAGCAACAAGATGTATAAGGATTTGAGGACTCGATTTTGGTGGAAAGGTATGAAACGTAATGTTTATCAGTATGTCTCCAAGTGCCTTGTCTGTCAGCAGGTGAAGGCTGAGTATCGACGACCTGGAGGTTTGTTGCAGAATCTTCCTATTCCGGAGTGGAAGTGGGAGCATATCACGATGGACTTCGTGACTCACTTGCCTATATCTGCGGGGAATAGAGATGCTATCTGGGTGGTAGTGGATCGGCTTACTAAGTCTGCCCATTTTCTTCCGTATAACAGAGATTTCACTTTCGATCGGATGGCACGGTTGTACATTCAGGAGATTGTACGGTTTCATGGTGTGCCCGTGAGTATCGTTAGTGACAGAGATCCTCGTTTTACATCTAGATTTTGGGGCAGCTTTCAGCAAGCTTTGGGCACTACCTTGAGTTTGAGTACTGCATATCACCCAGAGACTGACGGTCAGTCAGAGAGGACTATTCGTACTCTTGAGGATATGTTGAGATCTTGTGTGATGGATTTCGGGCCAGCTTGGCAGGATCATCTGCCACTGATAGAGTTTGCATACAACAACAGTTTTCATAGGAGTATTGGTATGTCTCCGTTTGAAGCATTGTATGGTCGACGTTGTCGTACTCCTCTGTTCTGGGAGGAAGTCGGAGAACGACAGGTCGAGGGTCCAGAATTGATTCAGCAGGCCATGGACAAAGTTCTTGTGATCAAACAGCGGATTAAGACTGCTCAGGATCGACAAGCGAGTTATGCGAACACCAAGCGCAGACCTCTTCATTTTGATGCAGGCGAGAAAGTGTTTCTCAAGGTATCACCTTTTCGGAGGATTCTGAGATTTGGACTCAAGGGTAAGCTATCTCCGAGATTCATTGGTCCTTTTGAGATCTTAGAATGTGTGGGAGATTTGGCCTACAGATTAGCTTTGCCACCGTATCTGTCTAGTGTTCACAATGTGTTTCATGTGTCCTTGTTGAGACGATACGTAGCGGATGAGTCTCATGTTTTGCATCCGACAGAAGTTCAGCTGAATCCGGATTTGTCTTTTGTGGAAAGACCGGTTTCGATCTTAGACCGGAAGGATAAGGTACTGCGGAATAAGACTATTCCTCTTGTCTTAGTGCAGTGGCAGCGCCGAGGTACTGAAGAAGCTATTTGGGAACTAGAGAGTCGCATGCGGTCAGAGCATCCAGAATTGTTCTAGTTGTAGTATTTTCAGTTATGATTATAATTTCAGTCGTACTTCAGTTGTAATTCATTCTTAAGTTGAATGTATTGTTGTTCAGAATTGTCATTCTTCAGACCCGATTTCGCGGACGAAATCCTTTTTAGAGGGGGAGAATGTAGTATCCCGATGCCTAATTTGAGTTAATTATTGGATTAATTGTATTTCGGAGGGATCGGAAGGACCGAACCGGGTTCGGATCGTCCGAAGTTGGTTCGGATCGTCCGAAGTGGGTTCGGATGGACCGTTCTGTTCGGAGTCAGACGAGTCATGTCATGTCAGAGTTCGGATCGTCCGATCAGGGTTCGGATCGTCCGAAGACAGGTGGCTGGACACGTGGAAGACATGCAGAGTTCGGATCTTCCGAAGTGGATCGGATCTTCCGAAGTGCACCGGATCGGATCTTCCGAAGTGGATCAGATCTTCCGATCGTTGTCTATAAATAGAAGCGCGAGGCTTCACTTTTCACTCGCCAATTCCGAGAGTTCCAGAGCGTTTTAGTCGTTTCTGATGGGTTTCTAGTCTTTTCCCGAGGTTCGGGCACTAGCGGGGAGCTACTGGTTTTGTAGCGGAGCTGTGCTCTAGTTGGGGGCTAGCGGCATCAGTGGGCTGACTACGGACGCAGGCTTGATTCTAGGGCTGATTGCTAGGATCTACTGGTTTGAGGTACGAAAGTACTATCCGAGATAGCAGGATTGAGTATGCTTTACTATGTGTTGCATGTTTACATGTTGCATTATTATCTGTCATATGATGCATGGTTTATTATGCGGCATTTGCATAATCATGTTGAGCCTGATTATCTTTGAGATAGCCTGTTGAGAGGGTGCTCAGCCCTCGTTTGTTGTGGATGGTTGGACCCCGTTGGCCGACGGTGGTCAGGTCACCGGTATATCCACAGGTTTATTTTGGTATGGGAGCCACCTCCTGGTGCGACGGCGCAGAGTGCTACATACCTTGACGTCATTTACCTGAGCAGTATTTCGATATACCCAGATCCTGGTATCCAGTACATTTTGCATACATGCATGTCATAGTCTTGTATACTCATGCTTTCGGTGCTGAGCGTTTTATGCTCACGTCCTCGGTTTATCTCTGTTTTGGACACCCTATTCGATGGGGCAGGTCTCAGGTTGGACGGTCCAGGAGGGAGTGGACAGGGAGCTGGCAGAGGTTGACCTGTAGTTGTTGGTATTTGTTCTTGGTATTTAGTTCGATCTGGTTGTTTAAGTATTTTGTACTTGCAGATTCGATTGGGTTGTATTACTGTTTTTCCGCTGTTTACCTGATTCAGTTTTAAATGTTAATTTTGCATGCTTAAGTTCTGATTAGTAGGTGATTCTGGAACGGGTCACTACATTTATGGTATCAGAGCATGCATTAAGATTTTGGGATTTAGAATTGTTCTTTTGGGTTTAATCTCTGGTAACTTTTGTAGCTAGAATGTCTGGTTTTGACGACGATGCTAGTAGTCATGGCAGCGTTGGACGCTGGGGAGACCGCGACGATCGGGAGCGTCGTCGAGAGCATCGAGAACATCGTCAACACCGTCGTGATGAGCCTCGGAGTTTTAGTATGCATCGGTTCTTGCAGATGGGGCCGAAACCTCTTTCGGGCGGTGAGACTCCGGATGTTGCGGAGAACTGGCTTGAGAGGATGGAGAGCTGCTTCAAGACTTTTCAGTGCTCGGCGGAGCAGCAGATTGATACCCTTGATTTCTTGCTGGAGGGTGGTGCGCGCAAGTGGTGGAGGTCTACCTCTGCACCGATAGTTCAGCGACAGGGTCGAGTTCTTTGGGCCGATTTCCGAGCCGCTTTCATGTTGCTTTACTTTCCGCCAGCTCTTCTGCAGACCAAGGCGATTGAGCTGATCAATCTGAAGCAGGGAAGTTTGTCTGTTGATGAGTATCAGCAGAAGTTCTTTGAGTTGCTTCCATATGTTCCGCATGTCAGTGACAATGCTATGGCCAAGTATAACCATTTTCTTCAGGGCCTCAATCAGGAGATTTATGATCGGGTTGTTGTCTGCGATGATCCGACATCGTATGAGGGCCTTGTAAATCGTTGTCGCCAGGCTGAGGGCAGTTTGTTGAGAGGTCGAGCCATGCAGTCTGCTCGTCCTACTAGTTCTTTGGGTCCCCGCGCCCAAGCATTTAAGAAGGCTGGATCTACTTCTTCTTCCTCTGGATCTGGAGGAGTTCACCATTTTGGGAAGAAGAGGGGGCCGTGTCAGCACTGCGGGAAGGATCATCCGACGGAGCGTTGTCGCAAGGTTGCGGGTGCTTGTTACAAGTGCGGTGAGATGGGCCACATGAAGAGAGATTGTCCACAGACGGGCGGAGGATCAGGATCTGGTTCTCAGGCTTCAGTTCATCAGAGGCCACAGCAGGGACAGTCTACTCAGGGTTCTAACCTCCGACCGCGTACTCAAGGGCAGGTCTTTGCTCTTAACCAGGATCAGGCGGCTGAGGAGAACGAGAGAGTTATCGCAGGTGTGTTTTTATTATGTGGATTACCTGCTTACGTTCTCATTGATACTGGTGCATCGCATTCATTCATATCTGCGAGGTTTGCTAAGCGTCATAAGTTACCTTTCACTTCTTTGGACGTTGTGGTATCTGTTTCCACGCCGATGGGTCATTCGGTACTAGCTAAACGTCTAGTTTTGGGTTGTTCTCTAGAGTTTGAGGGTAATGTTTTAACTGCTAATTTGATGATTCTTGTGATGGAGGATTTTGATTGCATTCTGGGAATAGATGTGCTGACTGTGTTTAGAGCTACTGTGGACTGTTATCAGAAGTTTGTGCAGTTTCGTCCAGTTGAGGGCGACAGTTGGTTTTTCTATGGAGAGGGAGCGCGACCCCCGATGCCTGTGGTTTCTGCTCTGAAAGCCTGTCGTGCTTTAGAGTCGGGCGGGGAAGGCTACCTTATCTATGCTATTGATTCGTCCGCAGATAGTGTCGGTATCAGTGACATTCCAGTGGTTTGCGATTTTCCGGATGTTTTTCCCGAGGAGATTCCTGGTTTTCCTCCCGTTCGGGAAGTGGATTTCGGCATTGATTTAGTGCCAGGCACGGCACCAATCTCTAGAGCTCCTTATCGTTTAGCTCCATCGGAGATGCAAGAATTGAAACAGCAGTTGCAGGATCTTCTTGACAAGGGGTATATTCGACCCAGTGTGTCCCCGTGGGGAGCACCAGTTCTTTTTGTCAAAAAGAAGGATGGTTCTATGCGGCTCTGCATAGATTATCGGCATTTGAATCGTGCTACGATAAAGAATAAGTATCCGTTGCCACGGATTGATTATTTATTTGATCAACTGCAAGGTACCTCTGTGTATTCCAAGATTGATTTAAGGTCTGGTTATCATCAGCTTCGAGTTCATCAGGGAGATATATCGAAGACTGCATTCAGGACCAGGTATGGGCATTATGAGTTTCTGGTTATGCCTTTTGGGGTGACGAATGCACCAGCAGTTTTTATGGATCTGATGAATCGGGTTTTTCGGGAATTCTTGGATAAGTTTGTTGTGGTGTTTATAGATGATATCTTAATCTATTCGCATGATCAGCAAGAACACGCACAACACTTAAGGATTATTTTACAGACACTTCGCGAGAATCAGCTTTATGCGAAGTTGAGTAAATGTGAGTTTTGGATTGACAGGGTTGTATTCCTTGGTCATGTCATTTCTAGCGAGGGAGTTTCAGTTGACCCGAGCAAGGTGGAAGCGGTATTGAACTGGTCGCGTCCGACGACAGTAGCCGAGATCCGCAGTTTTCTGGGATTGGCTGGGTATTATCGCCGTTTCATTGTCAACTTCTCTCAGATTGCTAAGCCACTCACTCAGCTCACTCGGAAAGATGTTTCATTTGAATGGACATCAGAGTGCGAAGAGAGTTTCTTGGAACTTCGCAGACGTTTGACATCTGCGCCTGTTTTGGCTTTAGCGTCTGGATCTGGTGGTTTCAGTGTTTACACCGATGCCTCTTTACAGGGACTAGGGTGTGTTCTGATGCAGAATGAGCATGTGATTGCTTATGCGTCGAGACAGTTAAAGCCTCATGAGGAAAACTATCCTGTTCATGATCTGGAATTAGCAGCGATCGTTTTTGCTTTGAAAATCTGGCGCCATTATCTGTATGGTGAGCGATTTGAGATCTTCACTGATCATAAGAGTTTGAAGTATCTGTTCACTCAGGCTGAGTTGAACATGCGTCAGCGTCGTTGGATGGATCTACTCAAGGATTATGATTGTGAGATCAAGTATCATCCAGGATCTGCGAATCTCACGGCCGATGCTCTTAGTCGCAAGGTGAGGTTATCTGCTCTTCAGACTTGTGCTGTATCTGGGATTATTCAGGATTTCTGTTCGATGGGATTCAATTGTAAGCATCGGAAGGGAACAGAGAGTATCCGTATAGCTACTATTTTGTCCGAGCCAGTTTTGTATTCTCGGATTAGAGATGCTCAGATGTCTGATTCTAAGGTTCAGAAATTAGCTCGGTTGGCTGATAGAGATAATACTTCTGGATTCCACTATCAGTCCGAGGGTCTTTTGTGCTTATCTGGTCGTGTTGTTGTACCGGAAAAATGACACTTTGAGGGAAGAGATTTTGTCCCAGGCTCATCGTAGCAAGTTGAGTGTTCATCCGGGGAGCAACAAGATGTATAAGGATTTGAGGACTCGATTTTGGTGGAAAGGTATGAAACGTAATGTTTATCAGTATGTCTCCAAGTGCCTTGTCTGTCAGCAGGTGAAGGCTGAGTATCGACGACCTGGAGGTTTGTTGCAGAATCTTCCTATTCCGGAGTGGAAGTGGGAGCATATCACGATGGACTTCGTGACTCACTTGCCTATATCTGCGGGGAATAGAGATGCTATCTGGGTGGTAGTGGATCGGCTTACTAAGTCTGCCCATTTTCTTCCGTATAACAGAGATTTCACTTTCGATCGGATGGCACGGTTGTACATTCAGGAGATTGTACGGTTTCATGGTGTGCCCGTGAGTATCGTTAGTGACAGAGATCCTCGTTTTACATCTAGATTTTGGGGCAGCTTTCAGCAAGCTTTGGGCACTACCTTGAGTTTGAGTACTGCATATCACCCAGAGACTGACGGTCAGTCAGAGAGGACTATTCGTACTCTTGAGGATATGTTGAGATCTTGTGTGATGGATTTCGGGCCAGCTTGGCAGGATCATCTGCCACTGATAGAGTTTGCATACAACAACAGTTTTCATAGGAGTATTGGTATGTCTCCGTTTGAAGCATTGTATGGTCGACGTTGTCGTACTCCTCTGTTCTGGGAGGAAGTCGGAGAACGACAGGTCGAGGGTCCAGAATTGATTCAGCAGGCCATGGACAAAGTTCTTGTGATCAAACAGCGGATTAAGACTGCTCAGGATCGACAAGCGAGTTATGCGAACACCAAGCGCAGACCTCTTCATTTTGATGCAGGCGAGAAAGTGTTTCTCAAGGTATCACCTTTTCGGAGGATTCTGAGATTTGGACTCAAGGGTAAGCTATCTCCGAGATTCATTGGTCCTTTTGAGATCTTAGAATGTGTGGGAGATTTGGCCTACAGATTAGCTTTGCCACCGTATCTGTCTAGTGTTCACAATGTGTTTCATGTGTCCTTGTTGAGACGATACGTAGCGGATGAGTCTCATGTTTTGCATCCGACAGAAGTTCAGCTGAATCCGGATTTGTCTTTTGTGGAAAGACCGGTTTCGATCTTAGACCGGAAGGATAAGGTACTGCGGAATAAGACTATTCCTCTTGTCTTAGTGCAGTGGCAGCGCCGAGGTACTGAAGAAGCTATTTGGGAACTAGAGAGTCGCATGCGGTCAGAGCATCCAGAATTGTTCTAGTTGTAGTATTTTCAGTTATGATTATAATTTCAGTCGTACTTCAGTTGTAATTCATTCTTAAGTTGAATGTATTGTTGTTCAGAATTGTCATTCTTCAGACCCGATTTCGCGGACGAAATCCTTTTTAGAGGGGGAGAATGTAGTATCCCGATGCCTAATTTGAGTTAATTATTGGATTAATTGTATTTCGGAGGGATCGGAAGGACCGAACCGGGTTCGGATCGTCCGAAGTTGGTTCGGATCGTCCGAAGTGGGTTCGGATGGACCGTTCTGTTCGGAGTCAGACGAGTCATGTCATGTCAGAGTTCGGATCGTCCGATCAGGGTTCGGATCGTCCGAAGACAGGTGGCTGGACACGTCGAAGACATGCAGAGTTCGGATCTTCCGAAGTGGATCGGATCTTCCGAAGTGCACCGGATCGGATCTTCAAAAGTGGATCAGATCTTCCGATCGTTGTCTATAAATAGAAGCGCGAGGCTTCACTTTTCACTCGCCAATTCCGAGAGTTCCAGAGCGTTTTAGTCGTTTCTGATGGGTTTCTAGTCTTTTCCCGAGGTTCGGGCACTAGCGGGGAGCTACTGGTTTTGTAGCGGAGCTGTGCTCTAGTTGGGGGCTAGCGGCATCAGTGGGCTGACTACGGACGCAGGCTTGATTCTAGGGCTGATTGCTAGGATCTACTGGTTTGAGGTACGAAAGTACTATCCGAGATAGCAGGATTGAGTATGCTTTACTATGTGTTGCATGTTTACATGTTGCATTATTATCTGTCATATGATGCATGGTTTATTATGCGGCATTTGCATAATCATGTTGAGCCTGATTATCTTTGAGATAGCCTGTTGAGAGGGTGCTCAGCCCTCGTTTGTTGTGGATGGTTGGACCCCGTTGGCCGACGGTGGTCAGGTCACCGGTATATCCATAGGTTTATTTTGGTATGGGAGCCACCTCCTGGTGCGACGGCGCAGAGTGCTACATACCTTGACGTCATTTACCTGAGCAGTATTTCGATATACCCAGATCCT
Organism: Primulina eburnea; assembly: GCF_022965805.1. Classification (NCBI taxonomy): domain Eukaryota; kingdom Viridiplantae; phylum Streptophyta; class Magnoliopsida; order Lamiales; family Gesneriaceae; genus Primulina; species Primulina eburnea. Next base: position 30,122,094 of record NC_133102.1, read on the forward strand.
GGTATCCAGTACATTTTGCATACATGCATGTCATAGTCTTGTATACTCATGCTTTCGGTGCTGAGCGTTTTATGCTCACGTCCTCGGTTTATCTCTGTTTTGGACACCCTATTCGATGGGGCAGGTCTCAGGTTGGACGGTCCAGGAGGGAGTGGACAGGGAGCTGGCAGAGGTTGACCTGTAGTTGTTGGTTCGATCTGGTTGTTTAAGTATTTTGTACTTGCAGATTCGATTGGGTTGTATTACTGTTTTTCCGTTGTTTACCTGATTCAGTTTTAAATGTTAATTTTGCATGCTTAAGTTCTGATTAGTAGGTGATTCTGGAACGGGTCACTACAGTTTCTCCCATCTTCATTCTGATGTTGTCGAACTTCTGCACAGCAACTGAAAGTTTGTTTTCTTTGGTTTGTTCATTGCCTTCGCAAAGTTGAATTAACTTCTCCCAAATTTCTTTGGCGGTTTTGCACATTTTGATTTTACTGAACGTTACTTTGTCCAGTGTCTTATACAATATGTCTTTTGCAACATTGTCTAGATTTGCCTCTCTCTTGTCCTCAGTAGTCCACTCATCTCTGGGCTTTTCAATTCGGTGAGGTGCCCCTTCAGTAATAGCAACAGCTGTGTTTGCTTTCAAAATCTTCATGGGTCCGTCGGTTATAACGTACCACATGTCATCGTCTTGTGCGGCTAGATGAGCCTGCATTCTGATTTTCCAATCATCGAAATCTTCTCTGGAGAACATAGGAATCTTATTGAATGAGGACATAGTGATCAGATTGAGTATAGATAGTCTTTGATAGGATATGCCCTGCTCTGATACCACTTGATAGGATCGGTTATTGACTAAAGAGTGTTTAGAAGGGGGGGTTGAATAAACACTCCTACGAATTTAAATGTTCTTCGAAAAAGGTAGTTAAGTTTTATTACAAACTGAACTAAGTATCCCGTCGGTCAATAACAATCAGTTAAACTGAATAAGCAGTTGCGGAAAGTAAACTGATTGAAAGATAGAGTATCTAACTGAAATTGAAAAACTGAAGTAAAGACAACACAATATGTTTCTGGATGTTCGGAGATTTGAATAACTCCTACGTCACCCCTTCTATCTCAAGGATAGGATATTCACTAAAAGACTTTGATCGAGTACAACATTTGTACAGACCCACTTCAGTTAGGACTTATCTACTGCCTAAACTGAAACTCTTAGTATAATACAATGATCTCTGTGAGTAACTGAACTTAGCACTTATTGAATTATCAATATTACAGAGTGCTAGTTTGCTCAACTTGTAGCCTTGATTGCTAGGAATAAATTTAATAAGAGTGAGCTGAGATTTTGACAGAGTAATAGCAAGTTTGAGATTGATAGATCGTCGTCTTTCTTCAATTGCTCTTTAGTCATATTTATAGACTTATCTTTCAACGGTAACTTTGAATTTATGTATCCGTTGATTGCCACTTCATCATTTCTTGGACAGTGTTCTTGATTGCCACTTCATTATTGATTGTAAAACGGTGTTTTAATTTCAATAGCCGAAATACGTTGTTCTATGCGGTGCGGCTTTCCATATTCAGTTGCTGTCTGATATGTCTTTCTGTCTGTTGAATGATCTTTCCCGAGGTATCTTCAGTTGAGAGACTTTAATATTTTCGGCTGAATGTTTTAACTGATCAGTTCTCAACTGATCAGTTTGTGTCAGCTGATTTCAGTTGATAAGTCCAGCTGCCGAATTTGCTTTCGCGTATTAGTTGATTTAATCGATTGATTTATGTTTTGTCAAACTCCAGAATTTAGTTTCCAACAAAATATATGATCCTCGGGTTCACGTGCGCACATCCAGCACTTCCTACTCAGACTTCGGCACCTCCAACCTCCTCATCAACATGTTCACCTGCATCAATCATGCCTAGTAAGTCTAAAGACTAAACATACATATAACGTTATAACGAATACATATAAATAGCAAACAACAGTGAAAAGTACTGTAATAAAAATACATATCATGATTTTAAAAGCAAACATAATCGTAAAAGCATAACGTGTCAAAACAAGTCTTATCATATACATATATATTTTTTTATTGAATTCAGTTCGGTAGTTGTGACTTTTGTATCAAGCTCTATCGTATCAAATCTATTCGATGGATCCATGTAGTATCCCGATGCCTAATTTGAGTTAATTATTGGATTAATTGTATTTCGGTGGGATCGGAAGGACCGAACCGGGTTCGGATCGTCCGAAGTTGGTTCGGATCGTCCGAAGTTGGTTCGGATCGTCCGTTCTGTTCGGAGTCAGACGAGTCATGTCATGTCAGAGTTCGGATCGTCCGATCAGGGTTCGGATCGTCCGAAGACAGGTGGCTGGACACGTGGAAGACATGCAATGTTCGGATCGTCCGAAGTGGATCGGATCGTCCGAAGTGTACCGGATCGGAGCGTCCGAAGTGGATCGGATCGTCCGATCGTTGTCTATAAATAGAAGCGCGAGGCTTCACTTTTCACTCGCCAATTCCGAGAGTTCCAGAGCGTTTTAGTCGTTTCTGATGGGTTTCTAGTCTTTTCCCGAGGTTCGGGCACTAGCGGGGAGCTACTGGTTTTGTAGCGGAGCTGTGCTCTAGTTGGGGGCTAGCGGCATCAGTGGGCTGACTACGGACGCAGGTATAGTTCTGGGTTCCCTTTGAGATTTGGGAGTATCTATTAGTCTAGTTAAGGCTTTTAGATGTGGTTTAGTGATATGGTATCACTTGGATTGTAGGCTTGATTCTAGGGCTGATTGCTAGGATCTACTGGTTTGAGGTACGAAAGTACTATCCGAGATAGCAGGATTGAGTATGCTTTACTATGTGTTGCATGTTTATATGTTGCATTATTATCTGTCATATGATGCATGGTTTATTATGCGGCATTTGCATAATCATGTTGAGCCTGATTATCTTTGAGATAGCCTGTTGAGAGGGTGCTCAGCCCTCGTTTGTTGTGGATGGTTGGACCCCGTTGGCCGACGGTGGTCAGGTCACCGGTATATCCACAGGTTCATTTGGTATGGGAGCCACCTCCTGGTGCGACGGCGCAGAGTGCTACATACCTTGACGTCATTTGTCTGAGCAGTATTTCGTTATACCCAGATCCTGGTATCCAGTACATTTTGCATACATGCATGTCATAGTCTTGTATACTCATGCTTTCGGTACTGAGCGTTTTATGCTCACGTCCTCGGTTTATCTCTGTTTTGGACACCCTATTCGATGGGGCAGGTCTCATGTTGGACGGTCCAGGAGGGAGTGGACAGGGAGCTGGCAGGGGTTGATTCGTAGTTGTTGGTATTTATTCTTGGATTTAGTTCGACCTGGTTGTTTAAGTATTTTTGTACTTACAGTTTCGATTGGGTTGTATTACTTATTCCGCTGTTTACCTGATTCAGTTTTAAATATAAATTTTGCATGCTTTAGTTCTGATTAGTAGGTGATTCTGGAACGGGTCACTACAATCCATCTACATATAACTGTGGTAACCAGCGACGGGGACATCAGCGACATTATTACCTATCCACCGAGCCTTGGCGTTACAGCTCATCTTATACATATATCGTCGATCACAACCAACTCTCATTCTTCCAAAACATCATCATTTTCATCACTTATCAAAATCATGCATACACGTAATTTTTCTTAAAATCAAGCACGCAACGTATTTTTCATAATTTCATAAGAAGTCATATACATGAAAACATAAACATTTAAAAACATGACAGCTCGTGGTCAGAGCGCTGCCAGGATGTAACGTACCGTATTTTGAAACTAACTGAAATTTTGCGGAAAAATAAAAATTTCTTAAATAAATAATAATCTTTCAAATTGCAATTACTGCTCGTCTAAAAATATTTGATGTAACGTACCGTACTTTTTACTACTTGAAATTTGCGGAAAAATTAAAAATTTTCTTAAATAAAAGGCGAAGCTTCAAAATTCGATAAAATAAACTGTACGTCCCAAAAGTAGTACAACAAAAGATCTAAATAAAGTTTGAAAAAATTAGTTGTTTAAAATCTCATATCCAGTAGCGCGAAATCAGAGTTTTTGAACATTTTCATAATAACTAAAAACTTGGGCGGTCCTCGGGTCTAGCCACCTGCTCAGTCCAAGCCTGCTCCTTGGTCCCCACCCCTCGTCTCCCCGAAATCATCCTCACCTGCATCAATAAAGTCTAGTGAGTCTAAAGACTCAACACGTATAAACTGGAAGTAGCAAGTAATATGTAATAGAACCACATGCGACTTCAAAATAGTACATACATACTTGAACTTGAAAGTGCTTATAAAAGCTTGAACTTACATACATACATAGACGTGCCATAACGTGAAACTTTTCTCAAACATGCTTACATACTTGTACATACATGAACATACATAAACTTCATCATTTTGCGTAGATGTATGTTTCAAAGCAAGTGACACATATATAAATAGGCCTGATCAAACTAAACCACAGTACTGGGCTGACATGGAATATCCACTGCCACATACATGAGATCCTCGTTCATGCTTTAACGGGTAGATTGGTCCCCGTTCATACTTTAACGCTTTCCAATCCTTATCTAAACCCGTTCATGATTTAACGGGGTGGATTGGTCCTCGGTCATGCTTTACCGCTTTCCAATCCCATATATAATTGGTCACAAGACATTTAGCATACCTCAAAAATTTGAATTATTTTCTTTTTGCACGTCGAACATACTTACTTGGCATTGAGGGATTCGTTGGATTTCTCTTGGGGCCACTCCTGCACATGCTAACATGAATTTCAAGCACTTAATTTCCGTACTTAGACATAATAATCGTGCTCACCACCCAAAATGACAATTTTCTTAACGTTCTAAATCGCTCGCAACTTGACCTCGTTTAATCATTGTATTAAACCATAATATCAACCCCCGAAACAAATCCTGAAATGATGTGTGAACACTTCTCAAAACATAGAAGACATGAACCTAAAATAGTGTTGTAAAAAGTCATGGACGAGCGCCTAGGCGCTGTACATTGATGCGCTGCGGCACTGCCTAGCTCCTAGCGCCGCGGCGCTAGCAATGCCGAAGGCCAAGCGCTACGGTGCCACAAGGGCAGGGCCGCGGCGCCAGGCTTGCACAGAACAGACACTGCGGCGCTAATCATACGCACAACCAACCCAGAATAACACATTTTGATGCAATTTTAAAAGTCTCGCTCATACGACTTGACCCGATGCAACGAGACTCATCTAAGGTCGCTATGACAAGGATTCAACTCAAACAAATGTCCCCAAAACAACGACGCACAACAACTACGCAACACAATCCATAAACATGAATTTTGACACCAGAATATTTTCTATGACTTCTAATGCAACTAAGTGCCTATCGACCAGAGATGAAGCACCAAACATCAACCCCATATCATACTCACAACACGTAAACGCAGCAGCAGTCACCCAACATTCCCAAGGAAGCCTGTAATAGATAACTTCAAGAATACATCATTAACATAATTTTCAAAAAAATGCAATTTGAGCAGTCCCACGAAAAACACCATAACTCACTCAATTGTTATCCAAATATTTCGAATCTTATATCAATTCGAAGGTATCAAAAATATCTACGTTTCATATGTTGAAAGTTTCCCAAAATCTCGACCGAAAAATCGCATTAATTCAAAATACAGTGAAAAACAAAATTTCAGATCTAAAAACGTTCAAAAATCAATTCGACAAGTTTCTGCTCAAACTTCAACATAACATACACATGTTTTCATACATAATCAACGCCACAAAACATAATATAATGAGATCGATGCAGAAACAACAGATTATACATGCCTTTGAATCTTTAACGTTATCGAACGACGACATCGAAACGAGGAAAGATGCGGGTTGATCCGGGACGAATGTGGCACTATTTTCTTTCAATAAAATTCACCGAAAACTTTATAGAAAAATCGAATGGAAGGGGCGGCTGCTCTCTAGCAAAGAACCCTAGGTTTTGCTCTCTAAAAATAAAAATCTGAATGTGTGTGTGTTTTTACGGTTTCTAGTGTGTGTTTTAGTGGGTGTGTGCGTGTGTTTAATAAAATAAGGATGGATAATTAGTGAGTTAATTGGCGAATTAAAAATACTAATAAAAAATAAACCCACTACATAAAATACTAATACCTCACTAAAATACTAGCATCAATAGATTTAAAATAAAACACACAAGAGATTAACTTTAAAAGTTTGAAAATTCTAAAATCACTCAATTAATAATTTAAGCTACAAAATTCTAAACTAAATAAATTATTTAAAATTCCAAATCCATAACTTAAAAAAATATCATATTTAAAAATTGTCCAAGAACGTCACCTGTCTCCTTTCCTCGATCCCCCTTCGAATAATCACCTGAAACGTGAAACTCAAGAAAACGTTTTAAATCTTGCATCACATAAACATAATAAGTTTAAAGTAATGCAATTTAAATAAATCATGCATCACTAAAATCATTTTAAACTTAAGTAAAAGACTTAACAATTAAATGGGATTTACGTATAATGATGTTGGGCTCTACATTTGAAATAAAAACAATTACAAACAAAGTTTGAAAAAAGTATTTATTTAAACATCGTAAACAATCTCATGAAAATCGGAGTATTTGAAACACGCATAAAGTTCTTAAAACGTAGGCGGTCCTCGGGTTTAGCCTCCACGCAGTCTGAGCCGACTCATTAGTCCCCACCCCTCGTCTTTTCGTACTCGTCCTCACATGCATCTATCAAATCTACTGATTCTAAAGACTCAACATGTATAAACTGAGAATAACAAGTAATACTTAAATAAATCCACATGCATCTTAAAAATAACTCATACATACTTAAACTTGAACGTACTTACATAAACATATACGTCCCATCATATCGTAAAACTTTTCATAAACATTCTTGCATCATACATACGTGAAAATACCTAAACATCATCATTTTGCATAGAGATGTGCTTCAAAGCAAGTGAACCATACATAAATGCGCATGATCAGACTAAACCACAGTACTTGGCTGGCAGGGATGTCCACTACCACATACATGAGATCCTCGGTCATGTTTTACCTAGTGGATTGGCCCCTAGTCATGCTTTACCGGTTTCCAATCCTGATCTAAACCCGGTCATGATTTACTGGGCTAGAGAGGTCCTCGGCCACGTTCACCGACTTCCAAACTCGTTCATAATTGGTCATAAGACATTTAGCATACCTCAAAAACATAAAAATATTTTCTTTGCACGTCGTACAAACTTAAAAAGCGTCGAGGGCTTCGTTGGAATGCTCTGGACATGCTGCCCTAACCAAAGCAGCAAATATTCAGGAGATCCCAACGAAGCCTGCAACCAAAACATGAAGAACATGCACAAATTTTCATAGCTTGGCCGGGTTTACGATAAAAATCATATCTCTCTCATTTCTTATCAGAAAATTACAAATTAACTGTCAAATCGAAGATAACACAATGAATACAAATCATATGTGGAAAACATTTCCAGAAAATCAACTTATAAGTCGCAGAATTTGAAATAACAGAAAGTGACGGATTTTGTGACATAGAAATTTCACAGCTTGAGTAGTCCCACGAAAATGATTATAACTCACATGTTTCTAATCCAAAAATTACGAATATATTGTCAAATCGAAGGTATCTAAAATTCCTACGTTATGTATGTTGAAAGTTTTTCCAGAAAAGCGACCGAAAATTCCCAATATTAAAAAATATAGCAGATTCGTTTTGAGATCCCAAATCGTTTCAAACAATTTTTCTCAAACTTTTGCATAACATACACATGTTTTTCATACAATATACATCAAAATAATTACTATGACAAGATTGATACAAAAACGAAAGAATATACATGTCTTTGATCTTTAAAACTCACGATACGGCAAATAAAAAACGACGCGGTACGTGAGGCTTGATTTTTGCTGCTAAAATCAACGTGTGGTTGCTGAAATAATTTGAAGGGGAGGGTCGCTGCTGGACAAAGAACTATGAACCCTACCAATTTTCTCCAAAAAGAAATGAAAGGGTGCAAGAGATGTGTGTGTGCATAGGCCAAGTGTGTATATATATAGTTCATGTGTGTGTGAGTGAAATTAGCGTGTGTGTGTGTTTGTGAGTGGGTTAGTGTGTAACGTCTCGAAAATTTGAAAGTTCACGTGAACCACATGCATGCAAGTTATTAAATTTCTTTGGTATTTTATTTAATTGTTTTAAAGCATTAAATGCATATTTATTTCATTAATTTTTGTTTAATTATTTTTATGTATTTTATGCATTATATGATTTTATTCACGGAATTTTAAAAGTTCATGTGCAGGGTTCTAGGAGCATTTCACGCTCGAACGAGGGACAGAGACCAGAGAATTTTCAGGAAATGATTTTAATACTCGATTAATTTTTAATAATTATCATAAGGTGATTTTAAAAGTATTTTTCAAAAAAAAAGGATTTTATTAGGAATTTTATCTGCGAGATTTTATTTTTAACGTTATCCAAATTTTCTCGAATCAGGGAACGTTTTTAGGGTTCGGCTAATATTTTAAAAAACTTTCCAACACGAAATATTTTTCAGGAGTGTGTTTGGATTTAATGGGTCTATTTTTAAATTTATTGAGCTTAAAACTCTTTTAAATTTTTAATTAATTAATTTAGGGCCCATTTTGTATTTGTTTACTATTTAATTAATCACCTAAACATCATTTAACTAAACCCACCCTACACTTATTTTCTCCACCAATAATTGAACCAGCCGACACTCCTCTTTCAGCAGCTCAATTTTGTAAGAAAACCTCCAGCAACCATCGGCCACCCTCCCTTCTTCAAAAAATGATTATCTATGCCTCTCCGGTAATTCCTCGGCACGTGTTTTATCCAAGTTTTCGTTCGAATAAATCCAATCCTTTTTGCATCACCCACGTTATATTAGTGATGTATGTGTATTCATGTAAGAAAACTTTCGATCCAAGCATGAGTAAGAATGGATTTCGGTTATTTTCATGTATTTGTGCATTCCATGCTTTGACACTCATGATTTCTGATCTTGTGCAAGGGGTTGCGGATCTTTGTTCATTAAGGGACTGCACATGATGGTTTGAGGGATTTAAGAAGGTCGTGAGAGAGGTTAGATGTAACGTATCGTACTTTTTGCTACTTAAAATTTGCGGAAAAAAATTTAAAATTTTCTGAAATGAGTAGTCAAACTTGAAATTCGATAAAGTAAACCGTACATCCCAAAAGTAGATGCAAAAAAGATCTAAAAATAAAGTTGACAAAATTATTTGTTTAAAATCTCATAACCGAGTAGCGTGAAATCAGAGTATTTGACTTTTCGTAAAAACTTCAAGAACACATCAATATCATAATTTTCTGAAAACGTAGTTTGAGTAGTCCTACGAAAATAATCATAACTCACTCATTTCTCATCCAAATAATTCGAATTTACTGTCAAAACGAAGGTATCCAAAATTTCTACAATTTTCTTTTTGAAAGTGTTCTCAAAATCAAGACTGAAAAATCGCAGTTTTTGAAAAGACAGTAGAAACGTGATTTGTGATCCAAAAACCGTTTCAAAATTGATCCAGACGTCATTGCTTAAACTTCTACACATCACACATGTATTTTTACAAATAAATAACAACACAACGCATAATATGACGAGATTGATACATAAACGAAAGAATATACGTGCCTTTTGAATTAAAATTTACCGGCACAGCGATACCGAAGCGGAGATGTTGCGAGGCTTGATCCGGGACGATTGTGGCTCGATATTCTTGCAATAAAGCACACAAAAATTTGCTGGAAAAGAGAAGGAAGGGGGCGGCTGCAAGAACTTGTAGAACCCTAGGTTTTCTGTAATGCCCGAGAATTTGATTACCGTAATCTGAAAGGATTTGGGTATAATCAGGGATGATTTCTTGATTGATTGAAGTGATTATAGACGGAACGGAGTAGACCGGGAAAGACGAGAACAGACGCGGAATATATGTGTGAGGATATGCATTCGCGCACATGCGCGACGGATAAGCCCGCACATGCGTGGAATGCCCAGAATCTCTCGCGCATATGCGCGAGACAAGGGGCGCATATGCGCGAGGGGGGTGAAATGCCGAGGGAGAACTCCAGAGAGTTAGGCGCATATGCGTGATAGAGATAGCACACATGCGCGTGACGGACAGAAGGCTCGGCGCATATGCGCGGGATTGACGGCGCATATGCGCGAGTAGTCGGATACACGAGACACTAGGTCTCGCGCATATGCGCGGCGATGGGGCGCGCATATGCGCGTGCAGCCGAGAGCACCAGCACGGAGACCCGAAGGTCTCGCGCATATGCGCGGGGGAAGTCGCGCATATGCGCGAGACGTGGTTTACAAAGGATGCGCCACTTGCCTTTCATGCATGATTGTATATATATATATATGTACATTGAATTGCTCGAAATCAGAATCAGAACAAGAAGAAAATCGAGAAGAAGGCTTCTGAGAAAGAAAGAAAAATCCTTACGCCTTTTGTGAGAAATCCGTCCGCCCGATTTTGAATCCGACTTCGGTATTGAGTTCCTATCGACGTAGGCTACAACTGGACGTAAGTTTTGCTACGTTTTGATATGATTGAAATTATGGTATTGTCAGAATCTGATATGATTCATATATGATGTTCTTGGCATGTTAGACATCGTATAATCGAAATCGGACTGAGGAACAAATACCATATGAAATTGTTATGATTTTTAGAGTTGAGTTAATTGAGAATTGATATCAGGATTGGAGTATTATCGAGTATGAGATGTTAGGATTGATATCTGACTGATATGTTAGTGCTGGATATATTGAAATTATGACGTTATGTTGTTGAAACAGAATTTGATTGAATTATGATTATATCCAGTATTGATTGGGTAGTGTATTGATATTGTACCCTCGATATCTTTATTATCAGATTGAGTATTGACAGGCTTGGGGTTCGAGACTGCGACCGAGTCAGAGTATCAGAAAGAAATGTATAAATTAATGTTGTGTCGGGATTGCACAACTCGAGTGAGGTTTGACTCGAGTTTCCCTAAATCACATACTTAGTTTATTACATTGATATTTGTAATTGATGAGATTGATGTTTGTTGTCTATTGATTTATAGCCACTGCATGTATTGACTACTGAGTCGTTTAGTCATTGGCTGATTCGCCTAGTCACCGGCTGATTCGTCTGGTTATTGGCTGATTCGTCTAGTTATTGACTGATTCGTCTAAACTTTGGCTGATTCGCTTAATTACTGGCTGATTCGTCTAGTTATTGGCTGATTCGCTTAATTCTTGACTGATTCGTCAATTCTGCGGCTGTTTCGCCTAGACACTGGATATATTAATTATATCGATGCTGTTTAGGGATTGATTCATTCCTATCGACTGAGATTCGGTATACTTATCATTATCCAGACATCGGGATCCCTAGGTTAGAGTTGAGTCGAGTCTGAAACGACGCGTTGTTTGAGTCGAGTCTGAGTGTGATTCATTGCTTGATATTGATTATGTTTCTGATTTGATACATGTTATGAATATGTCTTATATGCTTTTATATATGTTTTTATATGATAGCATGTATACATTGTTTATACTGGGATTTATTCTCACCGGAGTTATCCGGCTGTTGTCTTGTTTTGTATGTGTGCATGACAACAGGTGGGGCTGGATCAGGGTCAAGAAGAGGATGAGAGGAGACAGTTAGCGTGGAGATCCGGACTTAGAAGTATATCTGTTATATCACCTGAGATGTAGTGAAGAAACAGTAGATATTATAATTTACGTTTGTACAGGACTTGTACTTAGATCTGGTATTGATCTTGCAAATGAGATAGGACTTATTTCATATGCTGCGTACTCTTGTATTTAAAAAAAATTAGACCCTGTTTATTTTAATTGACTAATTATTCCCATAAAGTGATTAAGAATTGAATTAAGTTCGGGTCCCCACAACAGGTGGTATCAGAGCAGTAGGTACTAGAACTGTAGGTTTTTGAGACTGAGATAGAAGCTAGTGAGCGGGGTAGATTGAATTTTCTTTCCTTTCTTGTGATTGCTAGCATACTTATTGCTTTATATAATACATGTTACTTGACTTATCTGATTTGATTTTGTAATATGTATTATTTGGAATGAATTTGAACTGATCCTTGATCAGCAGTAAGATGATCGGAGGAGGGAACTGAAGTGAAACAGGTTTATTGGATTGGGTTACTAATCCATTTGGTTATCAGATATGCCTCGAGAAGAGTACCTGAACAAGGTAGTACTTCAAATCCTCCCATGGATGTTACAGCCACTCCGATGGAAAAATTATTGAAAAGATTTCAGTCATTCAAACCGCCAACCCTGAAAGGAACAGAGACTTCGGTTGACTGTGAAAGTTGGTTGAATGACATAGAAATGTTGTTTGATTCGTTGGAATATACAGATGAACGACGAGTTCGGCTGATAGGACACCAGTTGCAGGACATTGCAAAGAGCTGGTGGGTTACGATGAAGAGGGCCTTGGAGCATCGAGGTACAACTATTACTTGGGATGTATTTAAAACTGAGATTTATCAGAGATTTTTCCCAGTGTCGTACAGGAAAGACAAGGGGGCGGAGTTTGCCAATTTGAGTTCGGGTCCCCACATTTTCTCTCTTAGAAAATATGAAAAAAAAAACTGAATGGAAGTGTGTGTGTGTGTGTGTGTTAATTGGTAGTAGTGTGTGAAAAAGTGTGTGGGTGTGTGCATTTTTGTGTGAAAACGTGTGTGTGTTTAATTAGGGGAATTAATTTGCTTAATGATAATTTGAAAATTTTATTTAAAAGCTAATCCCCTATTTACAAAATAAAATACACATGTTAACTTTAAAAGCTTTAAAAATTCTAAAATCACTAAATACATAATTTAGGCTTTTAAAATGCTAAACTAAATAAATTATTTAAAATGTCTCATCGTTAACTAAAAATAAAATACCATGTTTTAAACATTGCCAATATCGTCGCCGGTCTCTATCCCTCGATCCCGCCTCGAATAATCGCCTGAAACATGAAACTCGAAAAAAACATTTTAATGTGCATCACATAAACATGAATAAGTTTAAAGTAATGCAATTTAAATAAATTATGCATCAATAAAATCATTTTAAACTTAATTAAAAGACATAAAAATTAAATGAATGCATGAGATATACATGTACTTATTTTGGGCTCTATATTAGACGTCGTGGAGTGGAGATGGAGAGGTGTTGTCTCTAAGATGGCTTGGTGGGAAGGAGATCGCGTGGAAGGGAGAGACCGGCGGTGCAATGATCTACCCAAGGCCTAGACCAGATCATGGAAGGTATGAGTCATGGTTAAGGAGGGTGTGAACGCTGCTGGAACCACCTTGGAAGCCGATCAATGAGGAGGGAGGAAAAGCCGTGGGTTGGCTCATCTTGCCGTTTAGCGATCGGGAGGGAAAGGTGTAGTGCATGGGAGTGTAGGCATGAGTTCCTCGAGTCTAGAGGTGTCCTAGTATGGTCTATCGAAGATAGATTCATTGCTGGTCCAGCTGGGATTGAGATAGGGACGTAAATTATGGTAGGGGTGCAACTAGAGTACAAGTGAGTTCTTCTGGAAAAATTTTCCAGCAGTATATGGTTCATGGCCGAGGGGTGTAGAGGTCTGGTTTGGATATTTTTTTTAGAGCCTTTTCTATGTTTGTTAGGTGTAGGAGAAAGTTGGGAAAAATTTGGTTGAGTTTCGGTTCAATTCCGATTAAAATCGGGACTCCAGTACAAGTTTTAAAATAATTCGGTTAAGTTATGAAATGGACTGGAGTTTACGTCTAGGAAAGCTTTTAAAAATGTTTTTGGACATTTTAAAGAGTTTGGTAAGCTTCGGGTCAATTTTAGAGGTCCAGGGGTAAAATGGTAATTGTCACGCCCCATGTCCGCAGCGTCGGTGACATCCGGCATTGTTTAACAATTATATTGCAAACAATAAAGTCTCGTATCAAATCAAACCAGTCTTTTTCATAAATAAATTATTGTCTTACAATGACAATGAAATAAAATACATCAGAGTTGCGAAATACGGAAAACTTAAACAAAAGGGATAACTTGATTCTTGCTCTTGATCATCGATCACCAACCCCAGAAAGCTTCCTGCTCCTCCTCCTCATTTATTTGTTCTTCATTGTTATCTGAAATTGTAAGGGGGTGAGTGTTTTTGGGAAAACACTCAGCAAGTGGGAGTCGATCGATTCCAAAGATACATATAGAACTTAATTATTTAAAACAGTTCTTTAACAATCTTTCAAATCTTATCACCTTTAACTTATCATATCGAAATGAACAAATATAAGACAGATAATTCAGAACGAATCAGATTTTTCAGAACGGTTCAGAAACAGATCAGATTATAACTAACGGAACATTGTTACTCATCTCATTTCCATGGTCAAATTGTCCCCAATATGTTACTTCTCTAAGGGGTGAGGTCAGAACTCGGTTTTATACCCACCGGTGGGGGCCAGACAGAAATGGTTTTATACCCACCATTGGGGGTCAAACATAAATGGTTTTATATCCACCATTGGAGGCCAGACAGAATCACAATTCTCGTCCCATTTCAAATTGAATCGTAAAAGTGTAACAAAGAGTTCAGAGTTAACAGACAGAACTTATCAGATTTCTCAGAGTTCAGACTTTTAGACATATACAACGGAATCAAAAGAATTCGAAGATCAAACAGAACATATCATCGATCGAAATTTTAAACGTAGTGCACAGTAATTTTCGAAAATAATGACATACATTAGCATGTCATGATATTTTTATGCAAAGAGCAAAATACAATGAAATACTTAACAAAAGCCCACTTACAGATTTCTTGTACAAATCTTTCTCTTGAAATTTCGGCAGCACTTCGGCGCAACTCTAACCAACACTGGCTTCGCTCGGGCAGCACTTTGGCACAAGGTTTCCGTACTGGACTGCACGAAAATATTTCCTCCTTCTTCCTAGATTTCGACCGAGACTTGAGGGGGAGAGAGGAGAGTGAGGGCTGAAACTTGGAAGCTTTTTGGAATGGATTTTCTATCACCTTGATGTCCTATTTATAGATGCCAAAATGGCCTTTCCCTACCCATTTGTTCGAACACTTGGAGCCCAAGAAAAGGAGTAATTGTGCTAATAATGATGGTCAAGGTATATCAAGCATCAAAGGTCATTTCCTACATCTTAAATGTGTCCTAGTCCCTTAGCTCATCCCTTAGCTCCTTCATTGGTTATCTCAAAGGTCATTTCTTGCATACTAAGTTTGTCCAAACCTTTAGCTCCTCTTTTAATTCTATTTTTGGTTTTTTTAGGAGAAAAATGGTTGAGCTTCTTTGAGCTAAAAGATCGAGCTCATGAGCTTGGGGTTTTCTCCCCAAGAATGAATGAACTTCCTTGAGCTGAGGGTTTTAGCTTGTGAGCTGAGGGTTTCCTCTTCCGAGCGACGTACCCTCAATTCTCAAGGTTTTGCATTGCCTCGGTTTCTTTTTGAGCTACTTTCCGAGCTTTTTGAGTAGCTTTGCTTCGAAAAATCCGGGTTCTCACAGTAATTTTTGGGTTCCAGTGGCAAAATGGTCATTTTGCACCTGGTGAGATTTTGGTCTTGGCAGCGCCCTGAGCACAACTTTATAATATTTAAAATGTTTATGCATCATGCTTATGATTTTTACGCAATTATGATAAATATGTCGCATGCTTGGTTTCAAGAAAAATGTTATGTATATGCATGTTTTTATTAAGTGGTGAATATGATGTTATTTTTGAAGGATGAGATTTGGTTGTGACTGACGATGTATATGTATACGATGAAATGATATATGATGAGCTGAGGCCCGGGCTCAATGGACGGGTAACACCACGGTTTTATAGATGGATCCATCGAATAGATCTTATAATATAAAGCTGATACGAAAGTCACAACTAATGAACTAAATTTAATTAAAAAGAAAATGTATACGTATGATGACATGCTTTAAGACGATATGATTTTACACGACAAGTTTACGAATATGATGGCATGCTTTAATACGATATGATTTTACACGACACGTTTATGAATGACATGATTTGATACGATATGATTTTACACAACACATTTACATTATGCTTTTAAGTTCATGAAATATATATTGAGTATGATATTTTTCACTGTTGAGTACTATGTATATGTACTTGTTATTCCTGGTACAGGTGTGTTGAGTCCTTAGACTCACTAGGCATGTGTGATGCAGGTGAGCTTAATGATGAGGAGACGGGAGGTGACGAACTCTGAGTAGGCAGACCTGGTGCAGTGACACGACCCGAGGACCACATGTTTTTCGCATTATGTTTTATGAGATTTGAGAGGTAATGAACATTTTAATACGCTGAGGAGGTTATGATTTTTACTCCTTTACGTTTACGTTTGATGTTGGTCATTTTAAACTGCGAGATTTTTATTGTCAAATAAAGACGATTATTTTAAATGTTATTTTGTAATGGCGATCTTTTAAAAAAAATATCCGCACTTTTAAAACGGTAAACGTTTCATAGTGGGTTATGTTGGATCCCGGTTTTCTACACGCCCAAACGCAGCGGAAGTTTAAATATTTTTATTTATTTTGACAATTAAAATATGTTTTGCTTTGGGGGCTCGTATGATTTTAACAAAAACATTCATAGGGTGTTAGAATTATACCTTTAATGAATTAAATCAATTGGCTCCAACTAATCTAGTATTGACGGATTTAGCTCTTGATGAATCCTTACGAAATTTCTTCAAGAAATCCTTCTTTCAATCTTCGAATCAGGTCCACGACTAGAAGATTTGTTCCTCTTCTAATTTGCACTAGAAAATTAGAAAAGATTTTACGTAGAGATAGAACACCAAAATTTTTGTACAAAACCTTTGAGAGTATAATATTGGAAGAGCCGAAAAGTCTCTTGCCAAATCCTCCCCAAAATTCACTAATCAAGCTTAAAAAATAGAGAATAAAGAAATCAAAATCCCTTTTAAATTATCATTTACTTAATTAATTAAATTAATTAGGTAAACTAAATATTTGGAAGATTATGATTGTGATTATCAAAATCTCACAATCCAAATTAGTGGAGGCTTTGATTTTGGTCAAAAATTTTAGAATAAAAAAATTACATGACCTAATTACCATAATTAACATTAATGGGATTGATTAATTAATTGGGCTAGTCCAACTAGTTTAATTAATTAATCAAAGTCCATTAAACACTTTAATTATTTAGTATATTGGACTTGCACTCCTACAAGCCTATTAAACATACTTCTCACTATATTTAATTTAATATTTAATAAACTCAACTTTTGAGTTTAATAAATTAAATCTTTAAATTTTATAAATTCAACTCCTTGAATTTATTCTCTCCAAATTACATAAATTCAACTTCTTGAATTTACTATCTCATAAATTCAACTACTTGAATTTATTTTCTCAAAATTTAATTATCATAAATTCAACTCCTTGAATTTACTATATCATAAGATAAATTCAACTCCTTGAATTTATTCTCTCTACGGGAACAAACGATCCAGTGCTTGTGTGACCCTTAATGGTTCAGGGATACAGCTAGCCGTGGGTTCAAAACTCTCTGTGATTCAGAATAACATTTATTCTTATTCGGGTTTACCCTAGTTAGTCTCATTCTTTTCATCAACACCTTGATCAAGAATGTCAGAACTCATTTCTGATTGCACCCATCGGATCATGGTAAGAGCTTCTAGTAGCATCGCCCCATGATCCCCTAGGTATCACTGATAGTGCCTGCAAGAACCAGTCGATTATGATTAACGTACAGTACGGTCCCTTCATCTCATAAATTCCGATCGAATCTGCAACCATTGGTTCATCGAGGGTTGCATATTAATTCGATAACCATGTGATAACTATAATACTGGCATCGCATGTACGGTTGGAGAACTTCTTCTCTAACGTACATCTCATACTCTGGCCAGAGATTCCACGCACTATAATTTCATCAGATCACATAGGATATCCACACCCGCAGGTGAGTGGTGAATCCCCAACTACAATGCACTGGCTCCTATATGTGTCGCAACTGTACCCAACCTCGCCACCTGATGACTCTCCTAGAGCCGGTAAACGAGTCAAAGCACAGCCCTAGCATATAGAGCCTCAGTGTTGTCCTGGGTCGTAAGGACTAATGGTGTATAATCATAACCACAGACTTATCCTCTCGATGAATGATAACCACTTGGAAAGTCCGAGGGAGGGTTGTTCGGTATAATCATCATATGACTACCCATCTGCATGTTTGGACATCTCCATGCCCTTACCAATAAACGCAGTACACAACATCACAGATGCTAGTCTCGAGCTCAAGCGACATTTATCCCTGTTTTAGGCGGCTGAATCGACTAGGAACGAATCTAGAATATGCAGTGTTTACAAATGAGTTTCAACATCGAATTACGATTCATTTGTATTTAAGCATAATCAAAGATTTTATCTATGCTGTTTGTATGGATATACAGATAAAGTATAACAAGACCATAAAAAATTAAATTATATTAAAATAAAGATTGTTTATTTCATTTGAGTCAATAAATTCCATAGCCAACTGTTGGCTTGCAGGGCATCTACTCGAACAGGTTAGTCGGGAGGGCATTAAATGGTTTAATTAGGATATTAAAATACTAATAATCAATTAGCATACTAAATAAATATACTAATTCCCCACTAAAATAATAGCATCCCTAAATTTGAATTAAAATACACGTGTTAAACCTTAAAAGTTTAAAATCTTAAAATCACTTAATAAATTAAATTAGGCTTTAAAAATGATAAAAACTTAATAAATCATTTTAAAATGCCACTTTCTTGACTTGAAATAAAATACCACATTTTAAAATCGCCTAAATCTTCGCCGGTCTCTTTTCCTCGATCCTGCATCGAATAATCGCCTGAAACATAAAATACAAGAAAAAATTTTAACGCGCATCACATAAACTTGTAATAATTCAAAATAATGCAATTTCATAAATCATATGTCTCTAAAAATCATTTTAAAATTAAATAAATAAGTAAAAATTTAAATAAATGCATGGGTTTTATGTGTACTGATTTTGGGCTCTACAATTCCTCCCACACTTAAATAAATTTTGTCCTCGAAATTAAGTCTTACCAAACAACTCCGGGTAGCGATTCTTCGTATCTGCTTCGATCTCCCAAGTGGCCTCCTCCACTGATTGATTCAGCCATCGGACTTTGTCTCACATTCATTTTTTTTTCGTGAAGAAATACTTGAAACTCTTGAGATCAGAGAATATCTTGCATTTCTCGCCGTACAAATAATGTCTCCAAATTTTCAACGCAAAGATAACGGAAGCTAACTCAATATCATGAGTTGGGTTGTTGTTCTCATGCACTTTCAACTGTCTAGAGGCATAAGCTATGACCCGACCGTGCTGCATCAATATTGGACCTAAACCGAGCTTAGAATCACCGGTGTATAGCACAAAATTGCCTTGCCCTGCTGGCATGGTTAACACTAATGATGTGATAAGAGCATGCTTCAAAGTATCAAAGCTCTTCTGACACTCTCTACTCCATACGAATTTAGCATTCTTCTTAGTCAATGAAGTGAGTGGCACTACAATCAAGGAAAACCCCTGAATAAATTTCTTGTATTAGCATGCCAAGCCTAGGAAACTGTGAGTCTCTGATGCATTCTTCGTCTCAATCCATTCCTTAACTGCTGCCACTTTAGCTGGATCTACCTCAATACCACTGCTAGATATTATATGACCAAAAAATGCTACTTTCTCCAACAAGAATTCACACTTACTAAATTTTGCAAACAACTTGCGACTCTGCAAAACCTGAAAAAATGTACCTATATGCTGACTGTGCTCGTCATGGCTCTTCGAGTAGATTAGGATGTCGTCAATGAACATTATGACGAACTGATCTAGGTAGGGTTGAAATACTCTATTCATCAAGTCCATAAAAATTGCTGGGGCATTCATCAGTTCAAACGGCATTACTAAGAACTCGTAGTGAACGTATCTGGTTTTGAAGGCTGTCTTATGAGCATCTGCATCTTTTACCTTCAGTTGATGATACCTAGATTGCAATTATATCTTAGAAAACTCTATAGCTCCCTGCAACTGATCGAACAAGTCCTCGATCCTTGGTAGTGGGTATTTATTCTTGATCGTTACCTTGTTCAATTCTCGGTAATCGATACACAGCCTCATGATCCCATCTTTCTTCTTTAAGAAGAGCACTGGTACACCCCATTGTGAAAAACTAGGGGGGATTAATTCCTTGTCTAGGAGCTCCTGAATTTTCTGTTTGAGCTCTAACATCTCAGCTGGGGCTAAACGTACGGTGCCTTAGAGATTGGCGCAGTGCCTGGCACCAGTTCAATAGCGAACTCCGCCTCTCTCTCTGGTGGAAGGACAATGACGTCATCAGGAAAAATTTTAGGAAAATCTCGGACAACTGCTACGTCAGATACCGATGGAGTGGGTACGTCAGGTGCTGAAATAATTCTGGCCAAGAAAGCCTAACACCCCTTATAAATAAGTCTTCGTGCCTGCATGCAAGAGATCATGCGAGGCAAACTTCTCCATCTGTTCGTTCAAAGAGAATTGCTCCATGCCCACTCTTAAACCTGATCTTTTTGAAGTCAATAATTTGTTCTTCGTACCTGTCACCTAATGCAATCGCAACACATAGATCGTCTAGTGACCTGGTGGACGTTCTCTGACCACGGTAAAGTGGTAGCGTCCCCTGATGGACTCATGAAATTCACGTGAGTCCAAGGACTTGCCTCACGTCTCGAGATAAAAGTGATGGCCCGGGATTACAGCCTTCGTTGCGACTCTCTTTATGAAGATATTTCCCGACATAAGAGTCGTATCTGGGTTCGTCTCCTCAGCCTGCATGGCGAACACTCTCCCCTGGGTAGGCTGCCTCAACTGCGGGCAGTCTTTCGGCATATGATCACTGGCTCCACACTTGAAGCATTTTCCCAATCCCCATAGACATTGTCCCGCATGCTAAGGTTGCATCTCGGACACACTGGGTACTCACCAGGCCTCTGAGGAGCCTTTTTCTGAGGAATAGGACTCTTGCCTTTTGGCGGTCTCTAAATTCCCAACCAACACAGGGCTTAGAGAAAGGTTTTTGGAAAGGCCTCTTAAACTGAGGCTGCTGCTGCTGCTATTGGGGTGCCTGATAGGGCCTCTTGCCCTGCCTGTCATTATCAATGCCCTTTAGATCCTGCTCTGCCGCCTACGCTCTCGACACGGCGATAACATAGGTGGTAGGATCAACAACTCTCACATCACGAAGCAAGATCTGTCGCAAACCATCAATAAAATGCCTCAGCTTCTCTCGGGCATCATTTGCAATCAGGGGCACGAAGTGACACCCTCTCTCAAACTTCTTTACCAATTCTGCCACGTTGTTGTCTCCCTGTCGCAAGGTCATGAACTCCTTGATCAGGCTGGAACGTACTTCCTCAGTGAAGTACTTGGATTAGAAGACCTCCTTGAAACCATCCCAAGTCAGTGTTTGTGATGGGATCGATTAGGGGGTAATCATTGAGCTACAATAGCTCGGTTCTTGAAATATTGAACACTGATAGATTAAATAGAGTTTGTTGTTCAAACCAAGCCGAAAACACTCGAAATAATCCTTCGTAGAAATCGAAGAGACATTTTGTAAATCATTTAAAATATATGCAAGTTGAATGAGTAAAAATATTTTAGTTGAAGCATTTTATCAAACACTTGGTATCCAATATTTGATATTTGAAGAACACATAAAATGCTTCAACAATGCATCTTTAAAATAATGGAAATGATAAGTAAATGCAATAAACAAATATACACGAATTTGTTTTTGTATGTTCGGAGATTTCAAACACTCCTACGTCACCCCTTCTTCTCCTTGGGAAGGATTTACAAGAAGACTTTGATTTATACAAAAGTTTGTACAAACCCACTCAGCTAGGACTTACCCACTACCTAAACTGAACTCCTAGCACTCAAGATTGTAGGCACCCCACAATCAACATATTGTTTAATGTCTCATATGAAAAAACTACAAACACATTGTTTTACGTCTTTGTGTGAAGACTCACTCAACTAAACTTTGAAGTTCAACTCTCTTGTACATGTGTGAGTGATTGTGTGTGAGGAATTTATCCTTACAGTGTACATCTCAAATGTATCATCACACAAGGGCTTGTGCTCTCAACTAGCTGATTTCTTCATGCTAACTGTCCATGCTTTGAATCCTCTTCCAAAGCTCTTGTTTGATCTTCAAGATGTTGTATTTATAAGCTCCAACAATGATATATACGCTAGACACAAAAATATGACCGTTTGGAAAGTTTCTGTATTGTTTCTGACATTGCAACGGTCAAATTTGCCTTGCTGGACATTTTCCCGACTGGTCAACTCAACTGGTCGTTCAGTTCAACTGGTCAGCAGATGGTTCAGTTCAGTTGGTCAATTTCTAGTTCAGTTCAGCTAGTCAGCTGGTTCAGTCCAGTTCAGTTCAGCTGGTTCAGTTCAGCTGGTCTAGTTCAGTTGGTCAGAAGCTGGTTTAGTTCAGTTGGTCTGGTTCAGTTTCAGTTGGTGTGCTGAAATCAGCCTAACTGTTTTCAGTTTGTGCAGAACCAGTAACTTCATCATCATTTATCAGCATCTTAACCTTCGATTCAAACTTTGACTTCTGAAGATGATTTGTAGATCTTTGTCTTATATTTCCAACGTATATTGAATCACTTCATTTCAATAACCTGAGCTGATATATATGACCAAAATACCGTAGCTGCTCAAACCCAACTGATTGTTGTCTTCGTGCGATCAATTTGATAATTCAACGATCATTTAGACCATGATAACATCTGATTTTGCCCAACTGACGTGAAATACAACTTGTTTCAAATTTGGTTTTCTGATCATTACAATTGGCGGAATGTCATTTGAATAATCAAGTTGAGAGATATAATCAAAACACCAAATCTTGCCAGAAATGCAGTTTGTGCAGAATTCAGTTTCAGCTTGCTCTTGTTTCAATAACTTCACACTTGAGTAATATGTTAGAAATACAACAAGAAGTTTTGTTAATATCAAAATCAAGATTGCGAACATGAAATGTTCCAACAGTTTACAAGTTCACCGACACAGATGCGCTCTCCCACCACAGTTTTGTTAGCAGGAAAATGGCACACCTGACCCTCTCTGCATCCTGTAGCTCCATGAAAGCAAAAATTATCTTGATGGACTTAATCCATCCCTCAGCTATCATCGGGTCAATAGTCCCCTGAGAACTCATTTGGGCCCATCCTCCTGAACCTCTCATAAACAAACTCTGGTCTGGGCATCGCCCCTGTATCTAAGGCAGCATTGTTCCCCGCAAATTGTGCGAAGAACTAAGTCATTCCTGCAAGAATCTGAGCTTGCATATCTGGTGGTGGACGAGGATGAGTGGCCCTCTCCTCATCCCGAGCCTCTCTGTTCTCTTCACCTACTCCACGTGCAATCATACATCTAGGAGGCATACTATTCCAAAACTTACCCAACACGTAACCTATCATGCATGAACATAATATCTATATCATAAGATGCACGTATTTGAACTTAAACATGCACATATTGAAATCATGACTTGATGCTTACTACCAGAAAGAATTTAAAACTTCAAAACTTACAGACTTGAGGTGTACTTCGTAAGCTTCTCGCAACTGACAGTAGGCATAACGTTTTATAAGAACGCCGCTCTAATACCAATTGTAATGTACTGTATTTTTAAACTAAATGAAATTTTGCGAAAAAATAAAAATTTCTTAAATAAATAATAATCTTTCAAATTGCGATAAAAATAAATTGCTCGTCTAAAAATATTTGAAATGAAAACAACTAAAAACAAATTTTTTCAAAAAGTATTAGTTTAAACATCGTAAACAATATCATGAAAATCGGAGTATTTGAAACATGCATAAAGTTCTTAAAAACGTAGGCGGTCCTCGGGTTTAGCCTCCATGCAGTCCAAGCCGACTCATTGGTCCCCACCCATCGTCTCCTTGTACTCGTCCTCACCTGCATCTATCAAGTTTAGTGAGTCTAAAGACTCAACATGTATAAACTGAGAATATCAAGTAATATGTAAATAAATCCACATGGTTTTTCAAAATAACTCATACATACTTAAATTTGAACGCACTTACATAAACATAGACTGTGCCATCATATCGTAAAACTTTTCATAAACATACTTGCATCACACATATGTGAACATACATAAACATCATCATTTTGCGTAGAGATATGTTTCAAAGCAAGTGACCCATACATAAATGTGTCTGATCAGACTAAACCACAATACTGGGTTGGTGGGGATGTCCACTACCACATACATGAGATCCCCAGTCATGCTTTACCGGGTGGATTGGTCCCTAGTCATGCTTTAATTCTTTCCAATCCTGATCTAAACCCGGTCATGATTTAATGGGGTGGAGATGTCCTCGTCAACGTTCACCGATTTCCAAACTCGTTCATAATTGGTCACAAGACATTTAGCATACCTCAAAAACATAAAAATATTTTCTTTGTACGTCGTACATACTTAAAAAGCAGTCGAGGACTTTGTTGAATTGCTCTGGACATGCTGCCCTAACCAAAGCAGCAAAGATTCAGGAGATCCCAATGAATCCTGCAACCAAAACTTGAGAAAACATGAAGAACATGCACAAATTTTCACAGCTTGAGCGGGTTTACAATACAAATCATATCTACTCTCATTTCTTATCAGAAAATTATGAATTTACTGTCAAATCCAAGATAACACAGAGAATTACAAATCATATGTTGAAAAAATTTCCAGAACATCAACCTATAAGTAGCAAAATTTGAAATAACAGAAGGTGACAGATTTTGTGATACATAAATTTCACAGCCTGAGCAATCTTACGAAAATGATTATAACTCACTTTTTTCGTGTCAAAAATTACGAATTTACTGTCAAACCGAAGGTATCAAAAAGTACATATTTTATATGTTGAAAAGTTTTCCAGAAAATGGAAAGAAAATTTCTAGTATTCAAAAAGACAGCAGACTCGGTGATGCGAACGTGGACGTCCCAAGGAAAGCATGGGATCCTTTGCAGTTGCCGGAGGGACCAATCACGAGGGGTCGACTAAAGAGATTCAAGGAGGCGCTACAAGGAGTCATGAGCAAGCCGGAAGAGGTCGTGATGCATGGGAGTACGTTTGGAGGCCAACGGAAAGTCATTCAAGCATTGATGTTGCTGACCGAGTCTGGACGGACCTGTACACGGACCTGCACACGGGGTCCGTGTCCTTTACAAGCTGGGATGAGTTTTTACAGTGGCTGCACGGACCTGGAGACGGACCCAGGCACGGGGTCCGTGCCCTATACATTTGGCGAATACAGTGCCTACACGGACCCGTACACGGAGGTGAGCACGGGGTCCGTGTCACTTGATCCCGATTGAAGAGTTTTACAGTATGTACACGGACCCAGACACGGAGGTCTGCACGGGGTCCGTGCCTAGTGTTTTCTGCGCGGATTTGTTTCCTTTTCTAGAGTTTTATTATTTTGGGAGACTAGATTTTTGATATCTTTTGAGATATAGACTATGTTGGACGAATTTTAACACACAATACACATAATATTTTGAGTTTATCAAACTTGTGAGAATTTTCTCTCAACTTTTCAAAGCTTTTAGCTTTGTCAAATCAAATCAAACTTATCAAAGTTTTTAACTTTGTGGCGTTTGTCGATCGTTGCTTGTGCGGATTGTCGTAGGCAAAGTTATTCGAAGGTTCGTATAGTTTTCGATTGTTTATCCTCGTGTTTATTTGTTGCTAAACTCTTGCTAGTTTAGAGGTGAATATCACACAATACTTGAATCAAAAGATCGGGAAAACACACGGGTCTTAATATCGTAATTGAATAGAGGGTGCGATTTATTTTCAATCGTGTTTGCTATTTATTCGTATCAAGATTCACGTCATTTGGTATCAGAGCTCCAGGTTTATTGAATTCAAGTAAATTATCTTGTTCTTAAATTGCAGATCTGTATTATTTCTTCGTTTATTTTCAGATCTGTTTTGTTCTATCGTTCTTCGTAATTTTGTTTTCGTGAATCTGTGATTTTTGAAATTTGTTGGTGACTTTTTTTGGGAAAAAAAAAAAGAGTACAAAAATTCCGAAAATTCACCATTATTTCATTTTGATATCTTGTGCTATTTTCTTTAGAGAGTCATATTTAATTGTCTCTCACAGTCAAAAAAAAAATCATATTCGAATTTCTTGTCTACACAGTCCAAGTGAGTCGGTCGCATTTGTTCACAAGTTTGAACCTTGATTGTTTGATATCCCAAATACAAAGCTTGAGCACACTTTTGAGAGTACTATCAAATTCGAGTGGAAACATTTGAGTGTGAGTGTTATTTCTTTGGAGTGACTAGTGCGTATTTGTTGTGAGCAAAAAAAAAAAAATAAGAGAGGAGAGACGAGTGAATTTCTTTGGAGTGACCGGTGAGCTTTTGGGTGAGGAGTTATTTGTTTTATACTAACATTTTCTTGCAGGTACAATTCTAAGAATTAGATGGAGAAGGAGGTAGGAGATAGTTCGAACCCGGGGTCATCTAAGTTTCCACTGGAGGCGTTGTTTGGGGATTTTAGTAGGATGATGACGACCCAAATGGAGTCGTTGCATGAGAGGTTGGGTAAACTTGAGGTTAGTGTTAGTGGGGGTAAACCTAAGCCTAAGGATTTGGGTAGAGATGACAAGGAGTATGATCTAGGAGGAGGCGATGAGAGTCAAAATGAGAATTGGGGTAGGAATGGAAGAGATAGAGGATTTGGGAGAGGAAGAAGAGAAGCTATGAGGGGTAGGTATGAGGAGACTAGGGAAGATGGTCACATGGGTAGCATTAAGATGAAAATCCCTTCATTCCATGGGAAATCTGACCCGGAGGCATACCTAGAATGGGAAAAGAGGGTAGAGTTCGTATTTGCATGTCACCACTACTCCGAACAAAAGAAGGTGAGGTTGGCGGTGGTTGAATTTTTAGACTATGCTCTCATTTGGTGGGATCAATTAGTGACCACTAAAAGAAAGTATAATGAGAGACCCATTGAATCTTGGGATGAGATGAAGAGTGTAATGAGGAAGAGGTTTGTGCCTAACCACTACTATAGGGAGATGTTTAAGAGGCTACAAACTTTGATGCAAGGGTTGAAGAGTGTTGAGGACTACTATAAGGAGATGGAAGTACTCATGATTAGGGCAAATACTGAGGAGGATAATGAAGCAACTATGGCTCGTTTTCTTTGTGGTTTGAACAGGGAGATTCAAGATCAAGTGGAGCTTCGGCACTACTTAGATCTAGACGAGATGGTGCAAATGGCCATTAAAGTGGAGCAACAACTCAAGAGGCGAGGAGTTGGCCGCACCAATCAAACCGGAGGTGCATCTTCTTCGTGGCGGCCAAATGCGGCCAAGCGAGATGATAGCAAAGTGGTGACCAAGCCTAAGTTTGAACCAAAGCAAGAGGCACCTAGACATGGAGTACAAGGTAAATCTGAAATTCCTACTACTCGTTCTAGAGATACAAAATGTTTTAGATGTCAAGGGTTGGGCCATATTGCTAGTGAGTGTCCTAATAAGAGAGTCATGTTTTTGAATGATTATGGTGAATATGAGTCTCAAAGTGAGGGGGATGGCGAGGGTAGTGATGATGATATGCCGGAGTTGGAGGATCCCGATGAGGGATATGGGGCGGTTGTAGGAGAAGCTCTAGTGACTAGGCGAATCATGAGTGCCCAAGTCAAAGATGAGGAGATTAACCAAAGGGAGAACTTGTTTCACACTAGATGTTTTGTGAGTGGTAAGGTGTGCAATGTAATCATAGATGGGGGAAGTTGCACCAATGTGGCTAGCATTGAGATGGTTGAGAAATTGGGATTGCCTACAATAAAACATCCTCAACCATATAAGCTTCAATGGTTGAACGATTGTGCGGAGGTGAGAGTGAATAGGCAAGTTCTAGTGTCCTTTTCAATTGGGAAGTATGTGGATGAAGTTTTGTGTGACATGGTACCTATGCATTCTTGTCATATATTGTTGGGTAGGCCATGGCAATTTGATAGACGAGTGACTCACGATGGGTTCAAAAATAAGTACTCGTTTGTCTTGAAAAAAGAAATTGTTGTCTTACTTCCATTGTCCCCAAAGCAAGTATTGGAGGACCACTTGAAAAAAAAGAAGAGAGATGAGGCCGAAAAAAAAAGTGAATTAAAAAGTGAGATGGCCTCTGAAAATAAAATTGAAGTGGCTGAAAAAAAGAGAGTTGAAAAGAGTGAGATAGCCACACAAACAAAAAAAGAGAGGAAAGAAATTGAGGGGAAAGAAAAAGAGAGGAAAGAGGCCAAAAAGAATTCTTATATGGCCCAAAAAGGTGAGATAAAACACTTGTTGCACACACATGAACCACTTGTGTTAATTCTTTACAAGGAGATCCTCCTTAACACAAGTGATATAGCTGGATCCCTTCCGAGCATTGTTGTTTCATTATTGCAGGAATTTGACGATGTATTTCCGGAGGAGCTACCTCAAGGCTTACCACCATTGAGGGGAATTGAGCACCAAATTGATTTGATGCCCGGGAGTGCCTTGCCGAACCGTCCAGCTTATAGGAGCATTCCGGAGGAGACTAAGGAGCTACAAAGGCAGGTAAGTGAGTTATTAGATAATGGTTATGTGCGTGAGTCCATGTCACCTTGTGCGGTGCCTGTTTTGCTAGTCCCTAAGAAAGATGGCTCATGGCGTATGTGTGTCGACTGTAGGGCAATCAATAACATAACCATTAAGTATAGGCATCCCATACCTAGACTAGATGATATGTTAGATGAATTGCATGGGTCTTGCATCTTTAGCAAAATTGACTTAAGAAGTGGCTACCATCAAATTAGAATGAGGGAAGGTGATGAGTGGAAAACTGCTTTTAAAACTAAGTATGGGTTGTATGAGTGGATGGTTATGCCTTTTGGTTTAACTAATGCACCTAGCACCTTTATGAGGTTAATGAATCATGTCTTGCGTGCACATATAGGTAAATTTGTTGTGGTTTACTTTGATGATATCCTAGTGTATAGCAAAAATCTTGAAGAGCATGTTAAACACTTGAAACTTGTGCTAATCACAATAAGGGCTGAAAATTTGTATGCTAACTTAAAGAAGTGTGATTTTTGTACAAACAAACTTATGTTTCTTGGTTTCGTTGTGAGTTCACAAGGGATACAAGTGGATGAAGACAAGGTAAGTGCTATTCGAGATTGGCCATCGCCTACTACTGTTGGTCAAGTCCGAAGCTTTCATGGTCTTGCAAGCTTCTATAGGAGGTTTGTAAGGGATTTTAGCACATTGGCGGCACCGATGACGGCGGTCATCAAGAAGAACGTTCCATTCTGTTGGGGCGAGGAGCAAGAGAAGTCCTTTAATATTATCAAGCAAAAATTAATTAATGCTCCTTTACTTGTATTACCTGATTTTTCTAATACGTTTGAAATTGAATGTGATGCTTCAGGTGTAGGTATTGGCGGCGTGTTGATGCAAGGAGGAAGGCCGGTGGCGTACTTTAGTGAGAAGCTCAATGGGGCAGCGCTGAACTATCCCACGTATGACAAGGAGTTCTATGCACTTGTGAGGACTCTTGAGACGTGGCAGCACTACTTGAGGCCTAAAGAGTTTGTGATTCATACGGATCATGAGTCTCTAAAGCACCTCAAGGGGCAACAAAAGCTGAACAAGCGGCATGCTAAGTGGGTGGCCTTCATAGAGACATTCCCCTACATGATCAAGTATAAGCAAGGTAAGGAAAATGTAGTGGCCGACGCACTATCACGGAGGTATGTACTTTTCTCTACTTTGGAATCTAAAATATTGGGATTTGAACTTGTTAAAGAGTTGTATGTGCTAGATGATGATTTTAAGGAAGTGTTTGAAACTTGTATGCATGGTCCACATGATAAATTTTACTTGCATAAAGGTTTCTTGTTTAGAGAGGATAGATTGTGCATTCCCAAGTCATCAATTCGTGAATTACTTGTTAGGGAAGCACATGGGGGTGGCCTAATGGGACACTTTGGGGTGGCTAAGACTTTAAGTG
Source organism: Primulina eburnea (assembly GCF_022965805.1). Classification (NCBI taxonomy): domain Eukaryota; kingdom Viridiplantae; phylum Streptophyta; class Magnoliopsida; order Lamiales; family Gesneriaceae; genus Primulina; species Primulina eburnea. Next base: position 30,152,375 of record NC_133102.1, read on the forward strand.
CATTACATGAACATTTTTATTGGCCACACATGAAGCGTGATGTTGAGCGTATTTGTGAGAAGTGCATAACTTGTAGACAAGCTAAGTCTAGGACACTACCACATGGATTATATACACCACTTCCCGTCCCTAGTGAACCTTGGGTTGATATCTCTATGGACTTTGTTTTGGGGTTACCTAGGACAAAGAAGGGGAGGGACTCTATATTTGTTGTTGTGGATAGGTTTTCTAAAATGGCACACTTTATTGCTTGTCACAAGACGGATGATGCATCTAACATCGCGGACCTATTCTTTAGAGAAGTCGTTAGGCTGCATGGCATGCCTAGGACCATTGTGTCGGACCGTGATGTTAAATTTCTAAGTTACTTTTGGAAAACACTGTGGGCTAAACTTGGCACTAAATTACTGTTTTCTACGATCTGTCATCCTCAAACTGATGGTCAAACTGAGGTAGTTAATAGGACGTTAGGAACTTTATTACGTGCTATTCTCAAAAAGAACTTAAAGAATTGGGAGAATTGCTTGCCATTTGTTGAATTTGCTTATAATCGTTGTGTGCACTCTACTACTAGCTATTCACCATTTGAGATTGTATATGGTTTTAATCCTTTGACTCCGTTGGATTTGATGTCTTTACCTGTGAGTGAAAGGTTAAACTTAGACGGCAAAAAGAAGGCTGAATTCGTTAGGAGTTTGCATGAGAAGGTAAAAGCTAATATTGAGAAGCGAAATGAGCAATATGCTAAGCAAGCCAACAAAGGGAAAAAGAAGGTGGTATTCGAGAAGGGCGATTGGGTGTGGCTACACTTGAGGAAGGAGAGGTTTCCGGAGAAGCGACGCTCAAAGCTACTACCTAGGGGCGATGGACCATTCCAAGTTCTTGAGAGGATCAATGACAATGCCTACAAACTCGACTTACCGGGTGAGTATAATGTTAGCTCTACTTTTAATGTTAGTGACTTGTCGTTGTTTGATGTAGGTGACGAGCAAGATTTGAGGGCAAATCCTTCTCAAGAAGGGGAGGATGATGCGAACGTGGACGTCCCAAGGAAAGCATGGGATCCTTTGCAGTTGCCGGAGGGACCAATCACGAGGGGTCGACTAAAGAGATTCAAGGAGGCGCTACAAGGAGTCATGAGCAAGCCGGAAGAGGTCGTGATGCATGGGAGTACGTTTGGAGGCCAACGGAAAGTCATTCAAGCATTGATGTTGCTGACCGAGTCTGGACGGACCTGTACACGGACCTGCACACGGGGTCCGTGTCCTTTACAAGCTGGGATGAGTTTTTACAGTGGCTGCACGGACCTGGAGACGGACCCAGGCACGGGGTCCGTGCCCTATACATTTGGCAAATACAGTGCCTACACGGACCCGTACACGGAGGTGAGCACGGGGTCCGTGTCACTTGATCCCGATTGAAGAGTTTTACAGTATGTACACGGACCCAGACACGGAGGTCTGCACGGGGTCCGTGCCTAGTGTTTTCTGCGCGGATTTGTTTCCTTTTCTAGAGTTTTATTATTTTGGGAGACTAGATTTTTGATATCTTTTGAGATATAGACTATGTTGGACGAATTTTAACACACAATACACATAATATTTTGAGTTTATCAAACTTGTGAGAATTTTCTCTCAACTTTTCAAAGCTTTTAGCTTTGTCAAATCAAATCAAACTTATCAAAGTTTTTAACTTTGTGGCGTTTGTCGATCGTTGCTTGTGCGGATTGTCGTAGGCAAAGTTCTTCGAAGGTTCGTATAGTTTTCGATTGTTTATCCTCGTGTTTATTTGTTGCTAAACTCTTGCTAGTTTAGAGGTGAATATCACACAATACTTGAATCAAAAGATCGGGAAAACACACGGGTCTTAATATCGTAATTGAATAGAGGGTGCGATTTATTTTCAATCGTGTTTGCTATTTATTCGTATCAAGATTCACGTCACTCGGTTTTTGAGATCCAAAATCATTTCAAACATTTTTGCTCAAACTTTTGCATAACATACACATGTTTTTCATACAATATACATCAAAATAATTACCTTGACAAGATCGATGCAAAAACGAAAGAATATACATGCCTTTGATCTTTAAAACTCACGATACGGCGAATAACGAAACAACGTGGTGCGGGAAGTGATCTGGGCGACTTGAGGCACGATTTTTTCTGCTAAAATCAACGTGTGGTTTCTGAAATAATTTGAAGGGGAGGGTACTGCTGGACAAAGAACTAAGAACCCTACTAATTATCTCAAAAAAAAAAAATGCAAGCGTGCAAGAGATGTGTGTGTGTGCATAGGCCAAGTGTGTGTGTATATATAGTGCATGTGTGTGAGTGAGAGTAACGCGCGCGTGTGTGTGTTAGTAAATTAGTGGGGAGGGCATTAAAGGGTTTAATTAGGATATTAAAATATTAATAATCAATTAGTATACTAAATAAAATACTAATTCCCCCCCTTAAATAATAGCATCCCTAAATTTGAATTAAAATACACATGTGTTAAACCTTAAAAGTTTAAAATCTTAAAAGCATTTAATAAATTAATTTAGGTTTAAAAATGCTAAAATTTTAATAAATCATTTTAAAATGTCACTTTCTTAACTTGAAATAAAATATCACATTTTAAAATCGCCTAAATCGTCGTCGGTCTCTTTTCCCCGATCCTGTATCGAATAATTGCCTGAAATATAAAACTCAAGAAAACATTTTAACGCGCATCACATAAACTAGTAATAATTCAAAATAATGCAATTTCATAAATCATGCGTCACTAAAAATCATTTTAAAATTAATTAAATAAGCAACAATTTAAATAAATGCATTGGTTTTACGTGTACTGATTTTGGGCTCTACACAAGACTTCTAACTCGACCCGGGTACAAAATGACCATTTTACCCTTGAAAATCCTCATTAACCATTTTACCCCTAGACCTCAAATTTCGACCCGAGCCTACCAAACTCCTTAAAACACCTCAAAACATAAAAATAAGCATTTCTTACACGTAAACTCAAGCTTGTTCCAAAACTTATATGATTCGTTTTAAAACTTGCACCGGGGTCCTGGTTTTAATCTGAATCGACCGGAAACGTAACCAAATATTTCCCAACTCAAACCGTGACTTAACCCTACATGACCAGCCTCGAAACCACTCATTCCAAACCATTTATGACCCACGAACCACACCAAAAGGTTGCTGGAAATTTCCAGCGTCTCACGAACTTCAACCTTAGTCCACCAAACTTGCAACCCTACGACCCTAGACCCTACCAGCTCGTTCCAGCCTTGCACCAACCCTTCCTATCCCACCTTAGGACCCTCTTGGACCGCCCTAACCCATGCTCACAGCCCCATGCAAACCGCACGACACAAACTATAACGTCTACCTTTTTAAAAGTGCGGATTTTTTTTTTATAATCACATTTTGAAAATAAAATTAAAAAGTTTTGCTTGCATGCTCTCTACAAAAATATAACATTTGAAAAAAAAATATCTTAAATGTTTGACAATAAAAATAGTGTAGTTTGAAATACCCAACATCATCCCAAATCCAATGTAAACATAAACGAGTAAAAATCGCAATATCATCAATGATTAAAAATATTTAACTCTTCTCAAAAACTCATAAATCAATGCGGAAAAACGTGCGGTCCTCGGGTCGGGTCATCGCACCAGGGCTGCCTACTCAGAGTTTGGCACCTCCAGTCTCCTCAGCATCAAGCTCACCTGCATCACACACGCCTAGTGAGTCTAAAGACTCAACAACTGTACCAGAAATAACAAGTACATATACATGCCACACAGCAGTAAAAAATATCATACTCAACATATCTTTCATGAACTTAAAAAGCATAACATAAACGTGTCGTGTAAAATCATATCTTGTCAAATCATGTCATCTAGTTTCATCATATACGTATACATTTCATTTTAATTGATTTTCATTCATTAGTTGTGACTTTCGTATCAGCTCTTTGTATCAGCTCTATCGATGGATCCATCTACATGTAACCATGGTACCGGGCGGCGGGGACATCAGCGACAACATAACACGTCCACTGAGCCTTGGACTCAGCTCGTTCTCATGTCATTGTATACATATACATCGTTAGTCACAACCAATTCTCATCCGTCAAAATTATCATCATATGCACAACTTAATAAAAACATGCATATACATAACATTTTCCTTAAAACCAAGCATGCATCGATTTTACCACAATTTCATAAAAATCATAAACATGATGCATAAACATTTAAAATATCATAAATTTGTGTTTGGTGCGCTGCCAGGACAAAAACTCACCCCAGGTGAAAAATGAACATTTTGTCCTTGGAAACCCAAAAATTACCGATTTACCCTTGACCTCTAAATTGACCCGAAGCTTACCAAACTCCTTAAAATGTCCCAAAACATAATAAAAAGCATTCCAAGACGTAAACTCGAGCACAATTAATAACTTAATCGATTCGTGTTATAACTTGGACTGGGGTCTCGGTTTAACCCGAATCGAACCGAAACTTAACCAAAACTTTCTCAACTTTTTACCACACCTTAAAAACACTTAATAGGCCCTAAACCATCAAGACTCAGCCCTTAAAAATTTCTGAATGGCCATAAACGTTGCTGGATATTTTTTCTATTCCATCCTCTAACCTTTCCTTGCACTACCCGAACTCTAGCACCCCTAGGCTCGCACCAGCTCGCACCAGCCACAAGCCAAGACTTCTAGGACCTAGACAAGACCCTAAGGGTTCTACTGAACCCTCGCAACCAGCCCCATGCATGCTCATAAGGCTCGCACCTCTGTACCTCGCGAGGAATCACCAACGCGTCTCCTACTCTCCCCCCGAACGATCTCGCTTGTGGTTGGTTCCGACAAGCCTCGAACCTCTCTACGCCTTGTCTCAGACCCACCAGTGTCTGGTCTAAGGCTCAGCTAGGTGCCTGCGTTGCTGGCTAACCCCTGCACACTCAAAACCCAAAAAAAAAAAAACGAGTCACCCTCAATGAAACCCTTCTCTCAGTCCATCCCTTGCAGCGTCCAGCAACCAATCTAAAACCCAAGGCAACATCTTGACATCACTAGCAGCCCCTAAACAATCAAGAACCACAGCCCCTTGCACCAAAATTTAGAAAAAACGTGTGCCACAATCATAGAAAATGAGACACACATGTAAACCGAAAAATCTTTCATGGAAATGCTTAGGTCGAAACGTTTTATGCATGAACACCATCAGTAGTATATAATACATGTATGACGCAGAAAAATGATGCAAAGTGTGCCTGCTGATCTATTATGCGAGAAGCTTGAAGAGAGGAGCAACGGAGAAGCGCCGGGTGGATTTTTATTTGCAAGAACAATTAAAAACCGAGGAACCTAGAGGTTGCTAATGAAGGAAACCGAGGAGAGTTATCTGAAAAGAAGGGTTGTCGGCTGGTGGGGTGTGCAATAATAGGTGTAGGGTTAATTAGGTATTAATATATATAAATTAAATTTAAGCAAATGGCCCTTAGTTGCAATTTAAAGGTTTTAAATAAAATATTTAAGCCCAATAAGCTTAAAAGTTGTCCCAATAAGTCCAAACGCACTTCCGAAAAATATTTTATATTGGATAGTTTTTGAAAATATTAGATGAACCTTCAAAAAGTCCTCTGATTCGATAAAATTTATGTACCGTTAAAAATTAAAATCTTGCGGGTAAAAATACCCAATAAATCTCAATTTTGAGAAATAGGCTTAAAAACATCTTAAAATAATTAATAAAAATAAGTTTCCTGAAAATTCTCCGATTTCCATTCCTCGTTCGAGCTTGAAATGAACCTATAAACCCCAGTGCATGAATTTTTAAAATTTCATGAATTTAATCCTACCATGCAATAATCATGCATAAAAAAAATTAAACACATAATTTAATTAAAAATCCTAGATTGCATGCATTCAGGTTATGTGAATTAAATTCCTTGACCTTACACAAACGCTCGCTGGTCACCAAGGAAGACTCCCCACCGAGCCAACCTCTACAACCCGTGCAAGATCGGTCTCCATGCTAATTTCAGCCATGTTCGTGCCATCCTATGCCACTGCTCAGACCCACCAGGGCCTGGTCCAAGGTAGGGGATGGTACTTGCACAGCCGACACACCACCACCCAAGAACTAGCCATACTGAACCCAAACAACCACTAGCACCGATCGGCCCTCATACATTATCACCTAAACAGCCGAAGCTTCGACTCCATCCCTTAACCCCCTTCCTTCTCGACATTATCAGCTTCTTAGCTACCCAAGACGGCAGCCCCCTTGCACATAAATCACAAAACCGTGAGTAAGTAACCATAAAATGCATGATTCATGTCAAATCTTTGCAAAAATGGCACCACATGATAAATCAAAGGATTTCTCATGCATATACATATATATCAGCGTACATAGCATGAATGATGAGAAAAGAGTGATACAAGGCATGCCTTTGTGTTTATACGCTCGAAAACCCGAAGACATTTGCATAGAACATGAAGGAGAGACGGGAACGATTTATTTGAAAAAAGCTTGAGAAAACCTAAGGAGGAAGCTGCTGGATTTTTGAAGAAAGCTGCTGGAACATGGAGGGGGCGACAGCCATATGGAGGTAGGGAGATTAGGGTTTTAATGATAAGTTTAGATATAATAATTAGTGTATTATGGACCCTTAATTAAAATAATGAGGTTAGGTAGGATATTAGGCCCATTATACATTAAAATAATCCCATTTGGCCCAAAAGCACTCCTGTAAAATATTTTTTTAAACTACGTTTTTGAAAATATTGCCTGAGCCCTAAAAAAGTCCCCCAACCCACTAAAATCCGCGTATTGGTTTAAAAATATGTCCCGACGAGTAAAATTACCTAACAAAGCCCATTTTTCAAAAAATACACTTAAAACGCGTCATATTAAATAATTAAAAAATAATTTTTCAATAAAAATATTTTTCCTGATTATTCCTGGTCTCCGTTACTCGTTTGAGCGCGAAATGCAACATAAAATTCTAATGCATGAAACTTTAATAACCCATGAATTAAAACACATATTTATGCAATAACACATGCATTTAATGCATTAAAATAATTTAATTTAATAAAATACATAAGGAATTTGATAACTTGCATGCATGTGGTTCACGTGGACTTTCAAATTTTCGGGACGTTACATCAATTGTGTTAGAAATTACATCGGTTGAGTACTGATAAAATTGTATTGATACTAAGAGTTTCAGTTTTGGCAGTGTTAAGTCCAAACCGAAGTGAGTTTGTAAAAAAATTATTGTATAGAGCAAAGCCTTTTAGTAAACATCATAACCTCGAGATAGAAGGGGTGACATAAGAGCTTTTGAAGTCTCCAAACATCTACAAATCATGCGTTCTTTATTATCAGTTTTATTATATCTGTCATTCAGTTTATTTCCGCACTTTCGTTAGTTAACTTGTTCACATTGACATCAAGATTCGCGAATTCAGTTTGTCACGAAACTGATTCATCATTTGAAAAATTGTGAAAATTGTCAAGTGTTTATTCAACCCCCTTCTAAATATTTTATCACACTCAACCGATCCTAACACATTATTTAAAAAAAATAGATTATACATGTCAAAATCGAACTCGAAGTTTATATATTTAAAAAAAAATCAAATTATAATTAGAATAGTAATTTTAGTTTAATACTTATTTAGATTATATATTTTATGGAATGATATTTAGTCGGTTAATAATATTTTCGTTAATTTTTAGTCGATTATTATTTAATTAGTATATTTATTATACTCTACATTTAAGGATTTAACTAAAATAAAATATTATATTTTAATTACAAATTCAAACAAGATTAAATCTCTTATAACACGGTTTCATTTGTCATTATTCGATAAATGAGTCAATTCTATTCATATTTATAGTAAAAAAATATTATTTTGATATTTTTTCGTATGTTCAAATAGTCATAAAAACCAAATTTACGGAACCAAAATAACCAAACGATTTTAGTAAAAAACCGAACCAAACTTAAAGAACACGTGCCGACTTCTAGCACGAACCCAACCATTTTCTCGAACAGAGCCGCTTTGTTTTCCAACTCTCTACATTATCACTCCTCCAATGGCGCACAACACAGTTTATAGCGGCGGAACCAGATCTCTCAGCAAGCGTTTGTTAAGAAAATTACATCCCTTAAATTCTTCGTCTGTGTCTGTCTCTATTCTTACTTCTGCTCATCATTTCAAACCCACAATTCCAAGAAACCCAATTTATAGACTTAGGTTTTCTGCACCCAAATTTTCATCTTGTGGAAAAAATGGTTGCCGGGATTTAAAAAATGATGCTACTTTTTCTGAGACCATGAGTGAACCCTCAAAGGGTGAGGCTCAAATGAAAGTGAATACGCTGCCATGCATAAAAGAAGGTTTCCTCCTAGTAAACGGGAAGGTCCTGTTGAAGGGTGTTCCCTCGAACGTCGCCGTTTATCCGGTGACTGATGATTTATCGTCTTCTACTTCATCAACTTCTGCTGTGTATCTTGGTGCCAGTTCTAGTATACGCAGCTCGCGTCATGTTTTTCCTATTGGAATTCTGCAGTAAGTTATGTTTTGATTTCTTTTAATGTTGTTATGCTCAATGGATTCTTCACCAGTGTTTAAGCCACAGTAATTTGATCTTGTTTGTGCATTCTTTGTAACCAAGACTGATGAACCATATGCAAGAACTACACAGAGACTGGCCGAGAACTTGCACAATCAACTTACTCACGCACACAAGCTCAATCACAGTAAACAACAAGATTATATGGTTCGGCCTCTTTCATGACCTACGTTCACGGAGAACACTGTCGCACTTTATTGATCACCTGAGCAATTACAATACACAGCAGACAAATCAATACGAAACTTTACAAGACTCAATCAAGGCTTAATTCCCTCGAACTCTTTCCTTCCTTTTCTCTCTATTTGTAATGTGTACTCAGTATGCTTCTGCCTTTTGATTGTACCACTCGTTTCTCTTTTCAGTATCTCTTAAAGCCTCTTTGAAGATGATGAAGATCTGTCCAGAAGGTTAATCTCCTAATCGTTATATCCGATTTCCGATTTGGGCTTCTTGTTTCTTTATGCCAATTCTTTTACCAGTTCTTTCCTCACTCAAACTTATTAGGCTTTCCCATTTTTCAGCCCAATACCCTCCAAGTCCAATAATAGAGTAACCCATTCTACAATCTCCACCTTTTCGATTGGCTGCTTCTCTTCCTTGCAAGCTTCACTTGATCTCCCCTGCATTTACTAAGTTCAAACAATGTCTGAACTTACTTTGAGGCAGTGCTTTAATTAGCATATCTGCAGGGTTTTTTTCTGTTGCATTCTCCAGTGACACTTCACCTTTAGTCAAGATATCTCTCGCAAAATGCATCTTTACGTCAATGTGTGTAGACCTTTCGTGTACACTTGATGCTTGGATAAGTGTATTGCACTTTGGTTATAACAATAGACAACCACTTTATCCTGTCCTATTCCAAGTTCTCTGATGAATCCTTTCAGCCACAAAGCTTCTTTGATGGCTTCGGTGGCAGCTATAAACTCTGCTTCAGTGGTTGATAATACCACCACTAACTGGAGTGTAGCTTTACAAGTAATGGCATTTCCAAACACAGTGAAGATATAACTAGTTAGTGACTTTCGCGTGTCTAAATTTCCACCAAAATCTTAATCCACATATCCCACTACTGGACTTTCATCTTCTTTGATGTGTTTAAATTTCAGCCCAATATTGGTTGCCCCCTTCAAATATCTCATAATCCACTTTAGTCCTTCCCAATGAGAAGGACTTGGATTTGCCATGAACCTCGATACCACATTTATTGCAAATGCTAAGTCTAGTATGCGACAGAGACAGACCATTCCATACATAAGACTCCCAACACCACTTGTATAAAGAACATTTTTCATCCTCTCAGTCTCTTCTTTGTCACGTGGAGCTTGGCCTTCTGAGAGCTTTAAATGTTGTCCAAGTGGAGTGGTTACTGTCTTGGCCTTCTGCATGTTATACTTGATCAGGACACTTCTCGGATATTGTTCTTGACTTAAGAACAAGCTCTTGTCTGCTCTATGTGTTTGTATATCCATACCTAGAATCTTTCTCGCTTCCTCTAAGTCTTTCATTTCAAATTGGGAGTTTTGTTGTTGTTTCAACATTTTAATCTCTAAGTGAGGACATAAACACGTTGGAAACACTCGTCTTGATACAGTGAGGATAGTCGTCGAATCTGGGGCGTTACAATAAGAGCCTTGCTCTTATCTTCTAGTTTAATCTCAATATTTTGAAGTTCATCTAGAATCTTGATAAATTCTTCAATTTGATCTTCTGGACTCTGATCTTCCTTGATCTTGAAAGAGTACAGTCTCTGTTTCAGATACAATCCATTTGCTAAGGACTTGGTCATATATAGAGATTCCAATTTACTCCACACAGGAGCTGCATTCATCTCCCTTGCTAATTCCCGTAGAGGTTTATCACCAAGGCAGAGGATGACCGTATGCCCTCTCCATATGACTTCCTCCTTATCTTCAATCGTGGTAGACATGTCCTCCTTCTTCTTGAGCGCTTCAAGGAGATGATGTTGATTTAGTATGGCTCTCATTCTGATTCTCCACGAGGAGAAGTCATTCTTCCCAGTAAACTTTTCAATATCACACTTCATCGTTCCCGTTGATATGCCTTTTCCTACGGACGACGCCACTTGTTATGCTCAATGGGCTCTTCACCAGTGTTTAAGCCACACTAATTTGATCCTGTTTGTGAACTCTTTGTAACCAAGACTGATGAAATACGCAAGAACTACACAGAGACTTTGACCGAGAACTTGCACAATCAACTTACTCACGCACACAAGCTCAATCACAGTAAACAACAAGATTACGTGTTTCGGCCTCTTTCAAGACCTACGTCCACGGAGAAAACGGTCGCACTTTATTGATCACCAAAGCAATTACAATACACTGTATACAAATCACAACGAAACTTTTCAAGACTCAATCAAGGCTTAGTTCCCTTGATCTCTTTCCTTCCTTTCCTCTCTATTTGTAGTGTGTATTCTGTATGCTTCTGGCTTTTGATTGTATCACTCGTTCCTCTTTTCGATATCTTTTGAAGCCTCTTTGAAGATGATGAAGATCTGTCCAGAAGGTTAATCCCCTAACCGTTATATCGAAGATGATGAAGATCTGTCCAGAAGGTTAATCCCCTAACCGTTATATCCAATTTCCGATTTGGGCTTCTTGTTTTTTTATGCCAATTCTCTATTATTGGACTTTGAGGTTATTGGGCTGAAAAATGGGAAAGCCCTTAGCTCTCATTCTGACTCTCCACAAGGAGAACTCGTTCTTCCCCATAAACTTTTCAATATCACACTTCATCATTCCCATTGATATGCCTTTTCCTACAGACGACGTCACTTGTTATGCTTAATGGGCTCTTCACCAGTGTTTAAGCCACATTAATTTGATCTTGTTTGTGCACTCTTTGTAACCATGACTGATGAACCATACGCAAGAACTACAAAGAGACTTTGACCGAGAACTTGCACAATCAACTTACTCACTCACACAAGCTCAATCACAGTACACAACAAGATTACGTGTTGCGGCCTCTTTCAAGACCTACGTCCACGGAGAAAACAGTCGCACTTTATTGATCACCAGAGCAATTACAATACACAGTATACAAATCACAACGAAACTTTACAAGACTCAATCGAGGCTTAATTCCCTTGATCTCTTTCCTTCCTTTCCTCTCTATTTGTAATGTGTATTCTGTATGCTGGCTTTTGATTGTATCACTCGTTTCTCTTTTCGCTATCTCTTGAAGCCACTTTGAAGTTGATGAAGATCTGTCCAGAAGGTTAATACCTAGCCGTTATATCCAATTTCCGATTTGGGCTTCTTGTTTCTTTATGCCAATTCTTTTACCAAGTACTCCCTCAATCAAACTTATTGGGCTCTCTCATTTTTCAGCCCAATACCCTCCTAGTCCAATAATAGAGAAAGTGAATAACTCTACAAATGCCTAATTTCTTGCTCTTTGGTTGTTTCCTCGTTTGATTCTGGTTTCCAGTTTTTCGGGTTTATTTCATTTTTTAAAAAAATATTTCTATGTCAGGGGAGAATATATCATAATGTCTTTTTATTTTTACTTATTTTACGTGGGCTGTTTAAGTGTTTTAATATCTGTACCTTGGCCTCTGTCCTAATCGTACGACAGTAGGAGGTAGCTCGGATTTTGGCAAGAAAATATTTTTCTTTCTGTGACAATCATTTGTGCCTATTTTTCGTACCATCTTTCTGGATATCAGAAGTTGTAAAGTATACTAATTTCTTTTCATTCCAGAGAAAACTGAGTTTAGTGTATTAATTATAGGCTTGATGTTGTGAAGAATATTAGTTTGTTAATATGAGAAGTGTAGCGCCCTTACCCGAGCCACTACTAAACAGACTAATAAACATGCAACATTAAACTTAATAACAACAATTAAATAGCGGAAACCAAATACTTAATCATCTTACAGCCCAAATGAAAACAAAACAATAACAACAGTCTTAAACATTAATACAACCATAACAAATACATGATTCTGAACGTGAAAACGATAAACCACAGAAAACCTCCACTGGATCACCACCGAAAACCCAAAAGCTCTAGCCACTGTCCTGGTCGTCCGAACCGTCCAACCTAAGACCTGCCCCGTGGAATGGGGTGCCCAAGATGAAAACAAGGACGTGAGCGATAATCGCCCAACACGAGAATGTACGAGTATACAAACTAATATGATGCATGCGAAATGCAATATGCTCGGATATCAAGGATCAAGTCAAGAATCTCATGCTCGGTCTAGAGGCGCCTGAGTGTGTAGTCTCTGATCTGCCCTAGGCATGTTTTGGCTCCCACACTCATCAGCAAGACGTGGACCTGCAATGTCTAGGTCATCAGAGCCCGCGGGTCCCGTCGGACACTGTAGCTCTCGATGCCCCATCGTCCACAATACAGAATAGGGCTGAGCGGCCCCAACAAACGAGGTATATCTCCAAAGATATCAGGCTCAATATGATATGTCATGCATAATATGCCAAAGCAGTAAAACATGTATCATGCAACAGATAAATATGCAGCATATAAGTGTGTATACTACGCTTGGATATCTCAGTCAGTACACACGTACCTCACTAAAACAATCTGACAGAAAGTTCTGAACCTAAACAATACCAACAGAATGAAATCACTAACAAACCAGATCAAACATGCTACAAATATCTCCCTAATGATCCTTAAATCACTATCTAAGGATTTAGGATTATACCTGCGTCCGTCGTCAGCCTGCTGATAATGTCTCGATCTCAGTTCACCAACCTTCCTCGAGTCGACACTAGCTCCGAAACTTCCCGACACCAAAGTGCCCTAGAAACTGGCTAGAAAACCTAAGGTACAACTAGAACTCTCTCTGAAGAATGCGGTGAAGGAAACAAAAGAATCGGCTTCCGTTTATAGGCTGCATCCGCATTATTTCAGAAAATCCGACCAATCTTATCTGCCACGTGTCAGAATCTCATTTGTCTAGTTGGATTTCTCGAGATAATGTAATCCGAAGTAGATCGGTTTATCCCTTTTTAAATTCGGTGGATACCAACAACTTGATCTCGATTTATCAATCCCTTAAAACTTAATTAACAACTCATTAATTATCTCTTAATTAATACTTCATTCAAAACAAATATTCGGGTCATTACAAGAATTAGCTGTGTCTAGTGGAACTTGAGTCAAATTTGAGTAGTTTGTGTTTCTTTTATTAATAATCCTGGCTTCTTGACTACGTTAGTATCAAATCACTTTTTCTGCTCTGTTGGTTTTGTGAAAGTCTGGTTGGTTTCTTTTGCAGAGAATACAAGTTTTTGTGTCTCTTCAGACACAAAATTTGGTGGATGATACCTCGGTTCGGAAGTTCAGGAAGTGATGTCCCCATTGAAACTCAAATGCTGCTTTTGGAAGTGACAGAAGAGTCTGCTGTCTCTGATGGTAATTCATCCAGACGATTGGTAGGAAATAGTTTCTACGTGTTGTTTTTGCCAGTATTGGAAGGACAATTTCGCGCATCTCTGCAAGGGACATCGGCAAATGAGCTCCAGTTCTGTGTTGAAAGTGGTAAAGTAACCCCATTGGCCCATTTCGAAACTTTTGAAGCTCAAATCATTTTAAAGTGTTTACGTTTACGCTATCCTTTTATAAGTTCGTTCGATTTTGAATTAGTACAACATAAGGAACATAAAAAATAACGTGATATAGGATTAATGTGATTAATTCACGAGTGCCTACATCCACGGTACTATACCCCGATGGCTAAAACTATATTAATCTCGCTTAGTTTTGAATATCATCTTCATTTGTTTAGATAAGTTAAATAATATTGGGATGATTGTGGAAGAAAACTTTGCTAACAATGAATCATATAGAAGGTATGTCATAAATTTTAATATTATCAATTCTGAATCATATTATATTATTTGATTTCTTATGGAGCTTGCAAATTTTACAAGTCAATGCTTTTCTATTTTTCAATTTATGTTTTGATATTTGTAGTGTCTTTTTATTCAGGAGATGCTTGCACCGAAACCATCAGTGTATCAAAAACTGTCTTTATAAATTCAGGGGATAATCCTTTTGAGCTCATGAAGGATTCCATAAAGTATCTAACCGAATCTATTGTCATTCGTTTCAGCATTTAGTATGATTGTTAGTTATTGTTTCATGTTAACTTAGGATCTCGTGGCTTCATGTGCAGGATATTGGAGGGACATCAAGGTACCTTCACTCATGTTAAGCATAAGAAGGTACAAATAGGTCACTTTTCCGATCACCTTAAAATCTTGTTTTGTATCTTATATTGTGCTTTTTATTTTTAGAAACCTGCTCATTTGGATTGGTTTGGTTGGTGCACCTGGGATGCTTTCTATAAAGATGTCAATCCGCTGGGCATTAAAGCAGGGCTCGAGAGGTACCTGAAAGTTTCAAACGTAATTATCTTATGAAAAGTATGAACTTGTTCATTCCCTTATATGAAATTAAATCTTCGTGGCTCAAACAGTTTTATTGAGGGAGGTTGCCCACCCAAATTTTTGATAATTGATGATGGATGGCAAGATACAGTAAATGAGTTTGAGAAGGATGGAGAGCCTTTGGCTTCAGGAACACAGTAAGTTCTTATTTTGGAATCGTTCCTAGTCAAAAAAGGATTAACAAAAATTTTAACCTCACTGGGCTGATAAAAGTTTTTTAAAAACCGCCCGAATCGAACGGCGCCACTGACCGCTCTGCCATTTTCAATTTATTAAATAAAACCGCGATTGGAAAACAAATCCACACCACACCACTCCACTTAATATGGTGTGGTTACAATTTGAATAAAAAACCACATTGACCCTACCACATAATTAAAGTAATTGTTTTTTATTATTTATGATATAGTTGTACATTACTTGATTTGTATTTAACCTAAAGCAACTAGTAAAAACACAATTTCAAAATATTTAGAAACATTCTTAGTGCAATTTTGACCTAATTTTACACAATTTTTTAAATAGAAGTCCACATTTTGTAGGGTGTAACAGGCTCCAACTTTAGGGTTGAGATATTGTTTTCAAATTTGAATATGTAAAATTTCAAATATTTACCAATCATAAGTCCTAATTCCACTCCATTTCTATAATGCAAAAAAATTATTCAATAATAATGTAAATATTTTGCTATGTTCAAATAGATATAACCAGTGTTTTTATAACCGGACCGTTAATCGAACTGGTCAAGCCTTAAAAAATGGTTCAACCGGTTCAACCGAACGGTCGAACCAGATCAATAAAATTAATATTTTATTTATTTTATATAATAAATAAAATAGTAAAATATTGATTATTTATGTTTTTATAGTTTTTACTTAATTTTTAAGATGAAAATTACAACAAATATCCAAATAAACACCACTTTTCCGGTTTTTCCGGTTTTTCCGGGTTTTAACCGGTTTCTGGTTTCCGGTTTTTCCGGTTTTTTCCGGTTTAACCGGTTTTTTTCTGTTAAACCGATTTTCCGGTTTTTTCCTTATCTCCGGACCGGTCTGGAGGCCGGTTCACGGTTGAACCGGTCCGACCAGCCGGTCCGGTCCGGTTTTGAAAACAGTGGATATAACATCCATAAAAAAATATACAATATTATATATTCTCTGCACAATTTATTTTAAATTCAAAGTTCGGTTCGCATTAGACATTAGTATGATCAATGATGTTGTTTGCAAAAGTTTATTTTAAGTGTTTCTAAGCTTCTAGTTAATGAAATGTTTGGAAATTGTATGTAAAAGTTGAGAAATACTTAAAATAAGTTCTTCCAAACGCTACCTATATCTAATAACAATGATAATAATAACGCTACAAAATACAAATTCTATAGTAAAAATTATTGAAGAATTAAAATTTTATATTTTAATTTTTTTTATATTAATATAATTTCAAAAGTTTTGTTCGCATTAGACATTAGTATATCTAATAGCAATGATTATTATAACGCTTCGAAATACAAATTAGTATAATGTTGAAGAATTTAAAATTAATAATAGAATGATTTTTTATATAATTTTTTTTTTATAATTTGGACTATATTTTCTATTTGAAAGACATTCTAAGTTTATCTACTATTTTTATATCAATTTAATTTTTTGGTTATATTGTGCTAAGAACTTATTATTTGTTTTACTTGGTAGTTATTCTCTCTTTGTTAAAAAAAACTGTCCAACCGTGCCTAAAAACGCAAATCTTATTTTACATAATTGACAGTGATTAACAAATATATTTCAAACAGAACCAGAGAAGGCAGTTTGGTTTGAATTTTGCGAAGAAACCGTCTGAACCACAGCGTGATCACCCCTCTGGTGCAACTTAAATATCTAAACAGTAGACAAGCTTCACTTTTCGTTCTTGCTGCCTTGTAGGTAGCTCATAGGATTGTTCCCATGTACGTATGTGATATAATTTGGTGATTTGCAGATTTGCCAGCAGACTAGTTGATTTCAGGGAAAGCTCCAAGTTTATGAGCATGGGAGTAGATATTTCATGCAATAATCTGCATGAAATGGTCAAATTCTTCAAAGAAAAATATTGTTTGAAGTAAGCGTCTATGCTAAAATTTCTTATTCTGAGCTCAAAGTATTAGTAATTACGCCACAAATGCTAATAACATGACAATATCTGTTCTAGATTTGTATACGTTTGGCATGCTATCGTTGGTTACTGGGGAGGCGTCCTTCCTTCTTCAGAAAAAATGAAGAAGTACAATCCCAAAATGATATATCCGATTCAGTCTCCTGGAAATTTTGGAAATTTTCGAGATATTGCCATGGACAGTTTGGAAAAATATGGTGTTGGGCTCATAGATCCTTGCAGAATTTATGACTTTTTTAATGATTTTCATTGTTACCTGTCAAGTTGTGGTATTGATGGAGTAAAAGTAGATGTGCAGAATCTAATTGAGACACTAGGTATGGGATTCGGTGGACGAGTGTCCCTCACCAGACAATACCAACAAGCCTTGGAGGAGTCAGTTGCGAGAAATTTTAAAGAAAATAACTTAATTTGCTGCATGAGTCTGAACACCGACTCTATCTACAGGTTTGACCTCTCTTCCTAAATTTTATTGGCAATTTGTATTACTTTTGGAGCTTAGTGTTTTTATTCATAGCGAACTTTAAGTTCATGGAGAAGCGCAACTGCAAGAGCATCAGAAGATTTCATGCCCCGAGAACCGACTTTTCAAACAGTACATGTGGCTTCTATAGCCTTCAACAGCCTTCTTCTCGGAGAGATCGTGGTTCCAGATTGGGACATGTTCCAGGTACATATGATTTTAGTACAAAACAATTTTGATTGCACCGATACCTTTTTTGACCAAGAGGTTGCAACAAAGCTGATATCTTGTAAATTAAGGTGTAAATTCATTCAGTGACCAACAGAACTAGTTGTCCACAAACTTTTAGGTTAATATAACCAGGATCGGACTTGGCAGCGTGGTATTACACTATCACTCCCCTCTCCTGCATTCGATTAATTATGTTTAGATAATTTATTTTTTACCTACCCAAATATAGGAAACCATCCTCCCCCATCCCCTGGAAAAAAATTCCCATTATCTGTGCCCTGTTGTATGAAATTCTAGGAGTGCCTCTGTATGCTTGATAATCTGTTATCATTTTTTCTATTCCATCATTTTAGAGCGAACACTATGCAGCTGAGTTTCACGGTGCGGCTAGAGCATTGGGTGGATGTCCAGTCTATGTAAGGTGAGTTATACTTTCAAACATATAGCTTGGTGTGCCTTTGTAACCCTTTTTCTCTGGTATAAAATTTTGTTGTTATAATATATAAGAAATTCATATACTAGGATTTTTTTCACTATTGTAGTGACAAACCAGGAAGGCACGACTTTAAATTACTTAAGAAGCTGGTATTGCCAGATGGCTCGATATTAAGGGCTAGGTATGCTGGACGACCGACACGAGATTGCTTATTTGTAGACACAGTAATGGACGGCAAAAGGTAAGAACAAGAAAATTTCAGTTTTGTATTTGGATTAGTAGACTGACGTAATTTCATCGACATGGGCAGTCTAATGAAGATATGGAACTTGAATAAGTTATCTGGTGTACTCGGTGTTTTTAATTGCCAAGGAGCCGGAAATTGGTCGCTAAAAGGTGGACAGGAATACAACCCCATCACATCAGCTAAATCTCTAAATCTTTCAGGCCATGTATCCCCTTTGGATATTGATTATCTTTATGAAGTTACTGATGAAAATTGCTGTGGAGACTGTGCTGTGTTCGATTTTCATACAGGTAATTATTACTACTTGTATGATAGCATCATCTGTCGCTCTACGCGGCAGTGTCTTACTCAAAATTTTAAAATGTTATGGAATTTAATTTTAAGGGTTGTTGGCCACATAGGCTGTCACACAGCAGATAGCTTGGTAATTTTTGTTATCTGATAATCTTAATGTTGCATTTAATCCAATGACAAACCCATACCTCAAATTACAAACGTTATCGCATTGTAGGATCTCTTACTAGATTGCCAAAAGAAGATAGAGTTGAAGTGTCTTTAGGCACCCTCGAGTGTGAAGTATTTACGATCTCCCCGATAAGGGTAAGTAAATCGCTATCATATAAAGAGAATTATGTTGTGGATGATTGTTGCCTATTGATCTCTTGTTAGTGTTGTCCGAGCAGGTTTTCAGTGAAACTCTTCACTTTGCTCCACTTGGATTGATTGACATGTATAACTCTGGAGGTGCAAACGAAAGTATTAGTTTCATCAAAGAACCTTCGAAGCATATTGTAAGTATTGAAGCACGGGGTTCTGGGCGCTTCGGTGTTTATTCTACTGGGAAACCGAGTCAATGTACAGTTGACAGCAAGCAAGAAGAATTCATTTATGACCTGGATAACGGATTACTGGTGATTAATCTTGAAGGTGAATGCCGACTGAGGGATATAAAGATAATGTATTAGTTCTATTTCATAAAATATCTGTCGGGAAATATAATATTTAGAACAAGATCTGGTTCCATTGTTTAGCATTCAAAAGCTACTCTGCTACATGCAGCAACACTGGCAAGAAAAAGAAGCAGTCGTGTCAGGGTCGATGCTAACAACTTTAGGCCTGAGTTTAACTTTAAATAGATGTCTTTAGGACATAACGTGCGTTCAAATTTTTTTTATGCCCCTAACAATTTTTTTGAATTAAATCAGTATATTAAAGATAATATAAAATCTAAACAATGGGCAATATATATTATATAATTGAGTAATTAGATCAAATGTATACAAAATTATAGTTAAAAAACAATCCATCTTAGATTTTCAGAGAGAAATATTGATCAAATTATTCAAAAATTTTATTTTTAATGGATAACATAACCAATTAATAAATATTTTCTCTGTCACATGGTTGATTTGAGAGAAATTTTTTGGTGAATTTTAAATTTGAAAAAATTCATTTTGCACTTAATAGTGTAAATTTATAAGCAATGTTGATAAATTTTCATCTATTTGATTTTTGGTGAATTTTAACTTTGAAAAACTTCATTTTGCACTTAATAGTGTAACCAGAAGAATAAAGATAACCAATAAGAACTTATAAGCAATGTTGATAAATTTTCATCTATTTTCTTCAATTAATTTATTACAAAACCCCTACGAGTCGGATAATATGCATTTATATTGGTTCCATTACACTACTATGAAATAATTTTTTTTTATATATTGGCCTCGAGAAAATTAAATTTATATTGAGAAAAAAATTATCAAGTGACTTAGAAATAATAAATTTTATAAATAAATTTATCCAAATGTCCAGTTTTTTTAAAAATTCTATTGACCCCTAAAAAATAGGGCAAAAACTTGTGTGAGACGGTCTCACGGGTTGTATCTGTGAGACGGATCTCTTATTTGGGTCATTCATGAAAAAGTATTACTTTTTATGCTAAGAGTATTACTTTTTATTGTGAATATGGGTAGGGTTGATCCGTCTCACATATTAAGATCCGTGAGACGGTCTCACATGAGATCAACTCAAAAAATAGGCCAGAATCGGTTGACTCTTTTGACTTTTTTTAAAAGATGAACATTTTTTGACTTGAAAGATTTTTATTGAAAAAATTCATATATTTTTATAGACTTTTTTTCAAGATTTTTGTAAACCTTTTTCATAGAATGATGTGAATTTTGTAATTTATAATTGTGATTCATATCTGTAAAGTTAATTAACTAATGAATGATATACATAATCTTTGAAAACTACAAATAGTCATGTAATATACAAACAATATGTCAAATTAAAAAATAAACAAGACAATTATTTGTACCTGAAAATAATAAGTGTGTTAAAATATTTGTAATTAGGGTACTTTATAAAATTTTAATATATTTAATTTATTATAGTTATTCTTATATATGTGTATTGATAAGCTTAAAAAATTATATAACAATATTCTCATTCAACTTAATGAAAAATATCACGTGCGAGAATTTTGAGTTATAATCAAAATTAAAATACAGATTATCTAAAATTATAGAAAACAATTAAACATCAAATGTTATATAATAATCAATAAAAAAATTAAATTTTACTTATTATAAATAATAATTATTTTTAATTTATAGGTCAATAAAATATTATAATTTTTTAATAATGTAGTGTAATAATTTTGTAAAAATTTTAATAAACATAATTTTAAATTTTATGAGGTTTTGTGACTGAAAATCTAAAAAAAATGATAATTTTGAAAAAGTACAGATAAAAAAAAATAAATAGAAGAAAAAAGAATGAAAATTTTATTGTTTGTATTGATTATGTGAGTTTGGGAGATTTCTCAATTAAATGTACATCCAAATCTTAGAGGGTGTATTCAATCTTGGAAATTTAATTACTTTAATTGAATTTCGTAGAGTTTAAAAGTTTAGAGGTATTGTGTAGAGGCCCGTATTTCGTATTTGTAAATTTGCGGAATTATTTAAAATTTTTCCTTTAAAAGTAAATAACTTGCCTCATTCATAAAATAAACTGAATAAAAGGTTTAAATGTCAAAATAGCAGCGGAAGTAAATACTGTTTTTCAACAGAACAACTTAAAATAATTCATCGTAACAAAATAAGTTTGAGCATAAAATGATAAATAAACTGAAACACGAGGTCCTCGGGTTCCTACTACTACCGACCCAAGATGGCTCACTAGTCCCCGTCCTCGGTCCCGACCTCATTAGGACCTACAACAATCAAGTCTATTGAGTCTAAAGACTCAACAAGCATATATCGTGAATAACAAGTAAAATATATCATAAAGTTTGGTTTAATACGAGATTAAAACGCAGTAATACGTCTTATTTAAAGATTAATTTAAAAGTCCTTGATTTAAGCTAAATAAAAATATGAGAAAATTCCTGTAGGCTTAAATAATTATTTGAGACATGTTAGAGTCAATGGAATTAAGAAAAAGTCAAAAACGTGAAATTTTACGTTCAGGGGTAAAACGGTCTTTTTACACCAGAAAATTAGTAAGCGTCATGGAAGTGCCCTATTTACTGTTTTATACGCTAATATGATTATGTAACATGTTTATGAATTTTTATATGTGGAATATGATTTTTAAATGTTCATGAATTATTAAGGATTAAATTGGACATTTAAAAGACATGTTGCATTCATGGTTTCAAAATAAAAATGATATTATATGCATGTTTTTATTAACTGATGATAATATGTTGAAGGACTTGAAGGGATTGTGACTACTACATGTTGGAAATATCGTGAGGGTTATGGTCTCAGTGGGAGCCCGACGATTGTGTTTCCTTGGATACGGATACGAATACGAATACGAATATGTTAATACGTAATCCAGGGCCCAGTTGACCGGTGAGAGTGTTGCTGGTGTCCCCCGCTGCCTAGTACTGTGGTTTTTTTTAGATTGATCCATCGCCCAATACGATCAAGAATACGAGTCACAATCACGATCTGAATTCAACATACACGAACAAGAATATGAATATGAATATGAGGACATGAATATGGATATGAATATGAATATGTCTATGTTTATATGAAAATGTTTATGCATAAGATTATGAAAATGTTTTTATTTAAAAGTTTTATGCATCATGAAAATGTTTACAAAAATATTTATTTTTATGCATCTTCATGAAAACGATATTTTAAGTACAAGTATTTTTCACTGTTATATGTTAACTATATTACGTATTACTTGTTATCAAGAATATGACGTGTTGAGTCTTTAGACTCACTAGGTGTGATTGATGCAGGTGACATTTATTATGAATATGTTAATGGAGGTCTTGATGGTTAACTTTGCTGGACTGAAGGTGCACATAACCCGAGGACCGACGCTAGTTTTCCGCACTAGATATGATTTATGATTTTAAGTTATGTTAAATATATTTTTATGACTTTTATTTAGGTAATGAGAGATTTTTAGAGGTTATAGTATGAACTATACTTTTCAAATAATGTTTTTAGGATGATAAAATATTTGACGATTTTAGGCTTTAAAATATTTTCCTTTGGATTTTTAAATGGCAGTTAGATGTTTATTTTTAAAATGGTGACAAGATATTTTAAAGTATTTATATATATGTATATTTTTAATTATGGAGATTAAGGAGAGGAAAAAAAAATTTCTAGCACGTTTTAAGAAAACGAATAGCAGACGTTTCACAACATACCTTTCATGAACTTTAAAAGCGTAAATGTAAACGTGTCATATGAGATCGTAACATGTCAAAACAGCTCATCATTATCATCATATCCTTACATATCATTTTTGTTGGAACATTTCATGTTCGCAATCTTGATTTTGAAGTTAACAAAACTTGTTATTGTGTTTCTAACATATTTACTCAAGTGTGAAGTTGCAAACACAAGAAGCAAGCTGAAACTGAATTCTGCACAAACTGAATTTCTGGCAAGCTTCGGTGTTTTAATGATATCTTTAACTGGATGATTCAAATGACATTCTGCCAATAAAACTGATCAAAAAACTCAATTTGGAACAAGTCGTATTTCACGCCAGTTGGGTAAAATGGGATGTTATCATGGTTTAACTGATCGCTCAATCACGGAACTGATCACACGAAAACAGCAATCAGTTGGGTTTGAGCAGCTGCGGTATTTTAGTCATATCTCTCAGCTCGGTTATCGAAACGAAACGATTCAGTATGCGTTGGATAGATAAGCCAAAGATATACAAATCATCTTCAGAAGTCAAAGTCTGAATCGAAGCTTACGATACTGATAAATGACGATGAAGCTACTGGTTCTGCACAAACTGAAATCAGCTAGGCTGATTTCAGCACACCAGCTTAAACTGAACAACCTGAACCAGCTGCTGACCAGCTGACCAACCGACTGAACTGAACCAGCTGCTGACCAACTGAACTGACTAACCAGCTGCTGACCAGATAAAATGAACGAGCTGCTGACCAGCGGAACTGAACTGAACCAGCTGTTGACCAACCGAACTGAACTGAACCAGCTGCTGACCAGATAAACTGAACTTACTGCTGACCAGCTGAACTGAACTGAACCAGCAGTTGATCAACTGAATTGAACTGAAACAGCTGCTGACCAGTTGAGCTGAACGATCAGTTGAGTTAACCAGTTGACCAAAGTTGACCAATCGGGAAAATGCTCAGAAAGCTGAATTTGACCGTTGTAATTTCAGAAACAGTACAGAAAATTTCCAAACGGTCATATTTTTGTGTATAACGTATATATCTTTGTTGGTACTTATAAATACAACATATTGAAGATTAAAGAGGAGCTTTTGAAGAGGATTCAAAGCATGTGCAGTTAGCATGAAGAAATCAGCTAGTTGAGAGCACAAGCCTTTGTGTGAGGATACATTTAAGATGTACACTGTAAAGGAAAATTCCTCACACACGATCACTCACACATATACAAGAGAGTTGAAGTTCAAAGATTAGTTGAGTGAGTCTTGCACAAAGACGTAAAACTTGTGTATGCAGTCTTTGCATATGAGACATTAAGCAATATGCTGATTGTGAGGTGTTGCCTACAATATTGAGTGCTATGAGTTCAGTTTAGGCAGTGGGTAAGTCCTAGCTGAATGGGTTTGTACAAAGTGTTGTATAAATCAAAGTCTTCTAGTGAATCCTTCCCAAGGGGAAGAAGGGTGACATAGGAGTATTTAAATCTCCGAACATCCATAAACAAATTCGTGTCTATTTTTTTATTGCATTTACTTATCATTTACATAGTTTTAAAGATGCATTGTTGAAGCATTTTATGTGTTTTTCAAATTCCAAAATATTGTATACCAAGTGTTTGATAAAATACTTCAACTAAAATATTTTTACTCATTCAACTTGCATATATTTTAAATAGTTTACAAAATATTTATTCGGTTTCTACGAAGGATTATTTCGAGGATTTTCCGCTTGGTTTGAACACCAAACTAGATTTAATACATCAGCGTTCAATATTTCAAGAACCGAGCATTGTAGTTCAACGGTGATCCCCCTAACCGATCCCAACAAGTGATATCAGGGCAGGTTGTTCTTGAAAGAACATTGAAACTGATTTTGATGTTAAAATTCAAAAATTTCAGATTTCTTACACATATATATGCAAAACTGAATTTTCGCGCAGCTTGCAGCGACCGTGAGAAAAATGATATATCTCCTGGCTCAAGTGTCCAAATGACAAACCGCTTTTTGCGTTGAAATCTAGACTTGTAGAGGTTTACAGCGGTATAAAATTTGCAGTCTAATTATGCACAAGAAATTACAGTTTATTCGTTGAATGCAGAGCATATGTGCTGCAGCCTAAAATGAGCCATAGAGAAAATTGGTTAGTTATCCCTCTTCTTTTACATTTTTCAAAATTTCAAAAATATAGGGGGAGAAATCATTATAACTTTAATGAGTAGATTATTTTTAAATATTTAGGGGGAGCAAATTTTGTTTAAAATGTTTTGAAATATGATTTTTTGATTCACACAAAAAGAGGGAGAAATATGTTAGTTGAGTTGATTGTTTATCCAAGTTTTGTGATCATCAAAAAGGGGGAGATTGTTGGAACATTTCATGTTCGCAATCTTGATTTTGATGTTAACAAAACTTGTTATTGTGTTTCTAACATATTTACTCAAGTGTGAAGTTGCAAACACAAGAAGCAAGCTGAAACTGAATTCTGCACAAACTGAATTTCTAACAAGCTTCGGTGTTTTGATGATATCTCTTAACTGGATGATTCAAATGACATTCTGCCAATTGGACTGAACATGAAAATAAATTTGGAACAAGTCGTACTTCACTTCAGTTGCGCAAAATCGGATGTTATCATGGTCTAACTGATCACTCAATTACCGAACTGATTACACGAAAACAACAATCAGCTGGGTTTGAGCAGCTGCGGTATTTTGGTCATATCTCTCAGCTCGGTTATCGAACGAAGCGATTCAGTATGCGTTGGAAAGATAAGACAAATATATACAAATCATCTTCAGAAGTCAAAGTCTGAATCGAAGCTTACGATACTGATAAATGACGATGAAGCTACTGGTTCTGCACAAACTGAAATCAGCTAGGCTGATTTCAGCACACCAGCTGAAACTGAACCAACTGAACCAGCTGCTGACCAGCTGACCAACCAACTGAACTGAACCAGCTGCTGACCAACTGAACTGAACCGAACTGAACCAGCTGCTGACCAGATAAACTGAACTAGCTGAACTGAACTGAACCAGCTGTTGACCAACTGAACTGAACTGAACCAGCTGCTGACTAGATAAACTTAACTTAGCTGCTGACCAGCTGAACTGAACTGAACCAGCAGTTGACCAACTGAACTGAACTGAACCAGCTGCTGACCAGTTGAACTGAATGACCAATTGAGTTGATCAGAGTTGACCAGTTGACCAGAGTTGACCAGTCGGAAAAATGCTCACCAAGCTGAATTTGACCATTGTAATTTTAGAAACAGTACAGAAACTTTCCACACGATCATATTCTTGTGTCTAACGTATATATCATTGTTGGTGCTTATAAATACAAGCATATTGTAGATCAAACAAGAGCTTTTGAAGATAATTCAAAGTATGGGCAGTTAGCATGAAGAAATCAGCTAGTTGAGAGCACAAGCCTTTGTGTGAGGATACATTTGAGATGTACACCGTAAAGGAAAATTCCTCACACACGATCACTCACACATATACAAGAAAGTTGAAGTTTAAATATTAGTTGAGTGAGTCTTGCACAAAGACGTAAAACTTGTGTAAGTAGTCTTTGCATATGAGACATTAAACAATATGCTGATTGTGAGGTGCTGCCTACAATCTTGAGTGCTATGAGTTCAGTTTAGACAGTGGGTAAGTCCTAGCTGAATGGGTTTGTACAAAGTGTTGTATAAATCAAAGTCTTCTAGTGGATCCTTCCCAAGGTCGAAGAAGTTCGAGGTGACGTAGGAGCATTTGAAATCTCCGAATATCCATAAACAAATTCGTGTCTATTTGTTTATTGCATTTACTTAGCATTTCTATTGTTTTAAGGATGCATTGTTGAAGCATTATATGTGTTCTTCAAATACAAATTTATTGCATACCAATTGTTTGATAAAATGTGTTCTTCAAGTATTTTCCGCTTGGTTTGAACACCAAACTCGATTTAATACATCAGTGTTCAATATTTCAAGAACCGAGCTTTGTAGTTCAACGGTAATCCCCCTAACCGATCCCAACAATTTTCTTTTGTGAATTCAGTTCATTAGTGTGACTCTCGTACATCATTTAGCATTTACGATGGATCCATTTACATAAAACCATGGTACCCGACGGTTGTCGGACATCAGTGACAGTATTACCCATCCACTGTGCCTAGGACTCATCATCAGCATTTACATATACATCTTAAGCATTTACATATACTTTGATAGCCACAACTAATTCTCATCTTTCAAAACATCATCATTTTCATCACTTATCAAAATCATGCACATGCGTAAATTTTCTTAAAACCAAGCATGCAAAGTATATTTCATAGATTCATAAAAATCGTGGTAATGTTGCATAAACATTTAAAAACATGATAAATTTGTGCTCAAGGCGTTGACAGGACTAAAATCCCACCCGGGTGCAAAATGACCGTTTTACCCTTGGACCTCTAAATTTCGACCCGAAGCTTACCAAACTCCTTAAAACATCCCAAAACATGTTTAAAAGTATTTATTATACATAAAATCGAGCCCATATCGAAACTTACCCGTTTGTTTTAAACTTGGTCTGGGTACCGGTTTTAACCCGAATGAATCCGAAACATAACCAAATTTCCCAAGACTCAAAATATGCCTAAAATACATTCTACCAGCCCCTAAACCACATTTTCCAACCCACTAAAACCCACGAATATGAGGACACAAGCTGCTGGAATTTTCAGCAAAGTCCCATTCGAAAAAACTAGGTGCACTACCCTCCATAATTTCTCCCCTAATCCAAGACCGAACGGACCAGCTTCTAAACAACCTATCCTAGACCAACATAGGACCCTACTGGACCTACTAACCCCACGGTCATAGCCTCAAACAAGACGTGAAGTCAGCCACCCAAGCATCCCTGAAGATGCCAAAAGGCCGACCCTAACTACTCCCAATTCCACCTAGCATGAGGCCACCATGAAGGACCTCCCCTAGGCATCAGTTTGGACCCCTCTGCCTTGACCTGGTTGGGCTCTCCCTAGGCCGAGCCCCTCAACTCTTAACCTTATCCAACTCAAAACCCTAACCAAAAGCCACAAACCATCGGCCTTTCCTACTACTATGGACAAAATCATGACTCCATCAGATAAAAATCTTTAACAAGAAGATGTTCTTCCCCTGTGGACCCTGGTTCGGTAGCCCCCTTGCACATGGTACAAAAAAAACGTGAGCAGCATGCAAAGGAATCGAATTTCATATCTAACTTTTTCGCAAAAACGTATTCATGGTTTAGATCACAAAATTCTCATACGAATATATTAAATTCAGCATACTTATGACATGTATAAAGAGGAAACGAAAATACACACGTGCCTTATCGATTTATGACCAAAATCTTGAAGGTACGCATGTGGGACATGAAACAGGAAGCCGAGGAGAAGTTTTCTTGAAGGATTTATCAATGGCCGAAAGTTGCTGCACCTTGCTGCTGAAATTTTTGTGAAAAGAGTGGCTGATGGAGGCGTGGGTGTCTACTAGGGGAAAAGTAGGTTTAGGGAGTTCTTAGTGTAATGCCCGTAAATTTAATCCTATTAATCCGTAATTATTGAATACTAATTTAATGTGATTGCGAAAGGGCTAATCGAGACGATTAGTGAAGGGATAATCGGGACACGAATTAAAAGTCGGCATGTGAAATCATTGGTGCGAGAGCCGAAGGTCTCGCGCATATGCACGAAGAGTAGGCGCGCATATGCGCGAGCAGGGCAGAAAGCCATGGTGCAAATCAGAACACTCGGCGCATATGCGCGAAGATGTGCGCGCACATGCGCGAGTGGTCCGGAAGGGTTGGCGCACATGCGCGATTCTAGGTGCGCACATGCGCGACGGGTCCAGTAGAGTTCGCGCACATGCGCGGCAGGAAGCGGCGCACATGCGCGAGGGTGCCCGAGAAGCTATGGGCCGAGGCAGAATGTCTCGCGCATATGCGCGAAGGTAGTCGCGCATATGCGCGAGACGTGTTGCACGTCGGGTGCGCCACTCGGCCTTATGCATGTACGTGGTATATATATATATATATACCGTGTTCCTATCAATGCAGGCTACTACGGGACGTAAGTTTTGTTACGTTTTGACATGTTTTGAAAATATGATGTTGTTAGAATTGAATACACGTCATATAGGTTGTTCTTGACATGTTAGACAGCGTAGAATCGAAGTCAGATTAAGAAACGAACTGGTTATGTAATTGTTATGAATTTCAGAATGAAATTGATTATAATTGATATCAGATTGGTACAGTGGTTGATTGTAAATTATTGGAATTGATATAGACTGATATAGTATTATCAGTATCGCAAGAATGTACTGTTGTACTGTCAGAAGTTGATAAAACAGAGATGTTGTGATTTGATTAGAATATTGATACAGAATATTGGTATTGTCATTGCCAGATTGAACAGTGACAGACTTTGAATCAAGACTTTGATTGTATCAGATCGACAGCAAGAAAGGTATAAATAAATGTTGATTCGGGATTGCACAACTCGAGTTAGGTTTGACTTGAGTTTCCCTAAATCACATACTTTATTTTATTGCATTGATATTTGCAGATTATCAGATTGATATGTTAATGTATTGACTTAGAACAGAGTCAGAGTCCGAGTCTAGGGCAGACAGCCTAGCTAGGGCAGAACCGCCGAGTCTTTCTCAGAACCGATAAGACTCTAGACTTACGGTGTATCGACGAGCTTCAGATGTAGATCGACGTCTATCTCAGACACACTCGATACAGCATACCAAAGTCTAAATTAGATTGGGATCCCTAGATTTGAGATAAGATAAGATTAGATCACGAGTCATTAATTCATGTAATCAGATTAGATACATGTTTTGATGTTTGTTTATGCTTTTATATATGTTTTATATGATTGCATTTAATACATTGTTTATACTGGGATATTTATATCTCACCGGAGTTATCCGGCTGTTGTCTTGTTTGTATGTGTGCATGGCAACAGGTGGGACAGGTACAGGGTCACAGAGGTGAAGACAGATCGAGATTAGAGTGGTGATACCGGACTTGGACTAGAGCTAGGGTTTAAACACTTGATAGTAGTTGTTGAACCTGAGTATGTATGATTGTATATTTCATCAGAATTACACTTTTATACTGATATGTATAGGAGTTTGATTCCATTACCTTCCGCATTTTAAAAAAAAATTAGACCCTGTTTATTATACTTGATTAATTGGTCCCAATCATGATTAAGAACATGATTAGCGTCCGGGTCCCCACAACAGGTGGTATCTGATCGATAGATCCTTTAGATTAAGATAGAAGAGGCTAGTGAGCGGGGAAGATTGAGGTTTTCTTTCCTGCTTTTGAATGCTAGAATGTCTTACTGCTTTATTACATGTTACTTGTTTATCTGATTTGATATAGTAATATGTTTTATTGAGATTGGATCAGTATTGATTCTAGATCAGCAGTAAGATGATCAGAGGAGGATTGCAACAGAATTGTTGTATCTGTTACTAATCTATTTGATTATTAGATATGCCTCCGAGACGAGTACCAGAACAGGGAAGTACATCCAATCCTCCAATGGATGTCACACCGACTCCAATGGAAACGTTACTGAAACGATTTCAGTCATTTCATCCGCCGACTTTGAGAGGCACAGAGAACGCTGTGGAATGCGAGAGTTGGCTCGATGATATAGAAATGTTGTTTGAATCCTTGGAATATACAGATGAGAAGAGAGTGAAGTTAATTGGACACCAGTTACACGACGTTGCCAAGGACTGGTGGATTACGAGGAAGAGAGCCATGGAGCATAGAGGTACGAATATTACCTGGAATATATTTAGAACTGAATTTTATCAACGATTCTTTCCAGTGTCGTACCGGAAGGATAAGGGGGCGGAGTTTGCCAACCTCAAGCAGGGACAGATGAACATAGAGGAGTATGTGTCAAAATTCTCCTCCTTGCTGAAATTTGCTCCACATGTGGCTGATAGCGAGGAAGCTACTGCTGACCAGTTCATCAATGGCCTGAACCCCGATATTTTCACATTGGTGAACACAGGGCGACCGGATAATTTTACTGATGACCTGAACAGAGCTAAGGTAGCAGAAGCCGGTCTGATGAGACAGAAAGAGGCTTCATTCGTGCCTCCAGCACCGAGACCACAGCAGCCACCTCCCAGATTTGAGAGCGGCAGCAGTAGTGGAGGAAAGAAGGAATTTTTGAAAGATAAGGGAAAGCAATTCAAGAAATCGGGGAGTAGTTCTTCCAGCTCCGGTGGTTCCAGACTGAGCCAGAGTTACACTGGAGTTTATTGCAAGACTTGTGGAGGAAGACATGCAACCGAGCAATGCCAGGGAGTGACTGGTAGTTGCAAGTTTTTGTAAACAGCCGGGACACTTTGCTAAAGTGTGTCCACAGAGAGGTTCGCAAAGATCTCAGGAGGCCGAGTCATCAGGATCAGCAGCACAGACTGAGAGACGATCAGCTGCTGTTCACACATTTCAGCCAGCGCCAGCTCAGTCACAGCAGAGGCCAGGAGGAAGCCAGACAGTTGGTCAGCCTCCGAGACAGCAGGCCAGAGTCTTCGCTTTGACAGAGGAGCAGGCCCAGGAAGCACCAGATGACGTGGTGGCAGGTAACTGTTCTTTATGTGGTTACTCTGCTTACGTACTAATTGATACCGGTGCTTCACACACATTTATTTCTGAACGATTTGCATTGAGTCATGCATTTCCTGTAGAGTCTTTAGCTGCTATAGTGTCTGTATCTTCGCCTTTGGGGATAGGTTTGATATCCGTGAATTCGGTTAAGCGTTGTGTACTACAGTATGACGGGCATGAGATTGAATTAGATTGCATCGTACTTGGGTTGTCAGATTTTGATTGTATTGTCGGTATTGACATGCTAACCAAGTACAGAGCGACTGTTGATTGTTTCCACAAGATAGTGAGATTCAGACCAGATATGGTTGACGAGTGGAAATTTTATGGTAAGGGTTCTAGATCGAGAATTCCTTTAGTATCCGTATTATCTATGACTCGACTGTTACAGAAAGGAGCGGAAGGATTCCTTGTATATTCAGTAGATTTACTGAAGTCGAGTCCAGCATTGGCAGAGCTGCCAGTGGTACGTGAGTTTGCTGACGTCTTCCCAGACGAGATCCCGGGATTACCTCCAGTTAGGGAGATAGACTTCAGCATTGAACTAATGCCAGGTACAGTACCGATTTCTAGAGCCCCGTACAGAATGGCACCAGTTGAACTGAAAGAATTGAAAGATCAGCTGGAAGATTTACTGGCCAAGGGGTACATCAGACCGAGTGTTTCTCCTTGGGGTGCTCCAGTATTGTTTGTAAGGAAGAAAGACGGTTCGATGAGACTCTGCATCGACTATCGGCAACTGAACAAGGCAATGGTAAAGAATAAATATCCTTTGCCTCGTATTGACGATTTATTCGATCAGTTGCAGGGTTCTTCAGTATATTCCAAGATTGATTTAAGATCGGGATATCATCAGCTGCGAGTCAGAGATTCTGATATCTCAAAGACAGCATTCAGATTCAGGTATGGACATTATGAATTTATTGTCATGCCGTTTGGTCTGACGAATGCTCCAGCTGTATTCATGGGATTGATGAACCGTGTATTCCAGAAATATCTCGATGATTTTGTGATTATTTTCATCGATGACATTTTGATTTATTCAAAGAATATGAGTGAGCATGCTGAGCATTTAAGAACTGTGTTGCGAATTTTAAGAGCTGAGAAATTATATGCTAAACTGTCGAAATGTGAGTTTTGGCTAAGACAGGTAGTATTTCTGGGTCATATTATATCTGGAGATGGTATATCAGTTGATCCCAGTAAAGTGGAAGCCGTAATTTCTTGGCCAAGACCGACATCAGTGCCCGAAATTCGCAGTTTTATGGGTTTAGCGGGATACTACCGTCGTTTCATTAAAGATTTCTCGAGTATAGCTAAACCAATTACTCAGCTGACTCAGAAGAATGCTCCATTTGTTTGGTCTGAAGAATGTGAGACCAGTTTTCTGGAGTTGAAGAAGAGGTTGACCAGTGCACCGGTGTTGACTATACCTTCCGGTACTGGTGATTTTGTGGTTTATTGCGACGCTTCTCACAGAGGGTTGGGATGTGTGCTGATGCAACGAGGGCATGTTATCGCTTATGCCTCAAGACAGCTTAAACCACATGAGACCCGTTACCCAATTCATGATCTAGAATTGGCAGCCATTGTCTTTGCATTAAAGATATGGCGACACTATCTTTATGATGAGAAGTTTGAGATATATTCTGATCATAAGAGTTTGAAATATCTTTTTTCACAATCTGAATTGAATATGAGACGGCGAAGATGGCTTGATTTGCTTAAAGATTTTGATTGTGAAATCAAATACTATCCAGGAAAGTCTAATGCAGCAGCGGATGCACTAAGTCGAAAGGTATGTTCTTTATCCTTATCGACGATGGGTGTTTCAAATTTGATAGAAAACTGCTGTTTGTCTGGATTAGAATTTGAAACAGATTATAGAGCGTTGAGACTTTATACGGTACAAGTAGAACCAGAGCTGATTATGAGAATTAAGGCAGCTCAGAAAGTTGATCAGAATGTACAGAAATCAGTATCGATGGTTAGAGCAGGACATCGATCTGAATATCAGGTACGTGATAACGTTTTGTACGTGAATAATCGTCTGGTTGTGCCGAATGTTTCAGATTTGAGACGACAGATATTGTCAGAAGCGCACAACAGTCGATTCAGCATTCATCCTGGTGGCAGAAAGATGTACAATGATTTGAAAAGACAGTTTTGGTGGAAACGAATGAAGAATGATATTGCGGAATTTGTTTCCAAATGTCTGAATTGCCAACAGGTGAAAGCAGAAAGAAAGAAACCAGGAGGATTATTACAGAGTTTGTCCATTCCTGAATGGAAATGGGATCACATTTCCATGGATTTTGTGACGCAATTGCCGCGTTCCTCCAAAGGTTGTGATGCGATTTGGGTCGTGATTGACAGATTGACCAAATCCGCATGTTTTATACCGTACAATATGACGTACAGATTTGACCAGATGGCAGAGATCTATGTCAGAGAAGTGGTCAGATTACATGGAGTGCCGAAGTCTATCGTATCAGATCGTGATCCACGATTTACTTCGCACTTCTGGCAGAGTTTGCAGCAGGCTCTCGGTACGAAGCTACATCTGAGTACCGCATATCATCCACAGACCGACGGACAGTCAGAGCGGACTATCCAGACACTGGAGGATATGCTGAGAGCAGTAGTGCTAGATTTCAGCACTAATTGGCAAGATGCACTGCCTCTTTGTGAATTTTCGTACAACAACAGCTATCAGACGAGTATTGAGATGGCACCATTTGAAGCGTTGTACGGAAAGAAGTGCAGATCCCCTCTCTATTGGGATGATATCTCTGAAGTGCCTGAGATTGGACCAGATATGATTAGAGATATGACAGAAAAAGTGAAGCTAATTCGAAAGAAAATGAAGGCAGCGCAAGACAGACAGACCAAATATGCCAATGTTAGACGCAGACCGTTGGTATTTGACGTAGGAGATCGAGTATTTTTGAAGATCTCACCTTTCAGAGGAGTTGTCAGATTTGGCAAGAAAGGGAAACTGTCTCCACGATACATTGGGCCTTATGAGATTCTCGAGAAGATAGGAGATCGTGCCTATCGACTTGCCCTACCGCCTTCATTATCTGGGATACATGATGTCTTTCATGTATCGTTATTAAGGAAATACCTTCCTGATGCTTCACATGCTATTCAGCCAGACGAGGCCGAGCTTGATGAATCTCTGAGTTATGTTGAAAAGCCGATCCAGATTATCGATCGTAAAGAAAAGCAACTCAGAACGAAGATGATTCCTGTTGGTGAAAGTGCAATGGACTCGTCATGGCACTGAAGAAGCAACCTGGGAGACTGAATCAGATATGAGACAAGAATTCTCAGAGTTGTTTAGAGGATTGTAAATTATATACAGTTTGTGTATATACTCCTTATTGATATGATTGAATGCTTGAGATTTAGAGGACGAAATCGTATCTTGGGGGGGACAAATGTAATGCCCGTAAATTTAATCCTATTAATCCGTAATTATTGAATACTAATTTAATGTGATTGCGAAAGGGCTAATCGAGACGATTAGTAAAGGGATAACCGGGACACGAATTAAAAGTCGGCATGTGAAATCATTGGTGCGAGAGCCGAAGGTCTCGCGCATATGCGCGAAGAGTAGGCGCGCATATGCGCGAGCAAGGCAGAAAGCCATGGTGCAAATCAGAACACTCGGCGCATATGCGCGAAGATGCGCGCGCACATGCGCGAGTGGTCCGGAAGGGTTGGCGCACATGCGCGATTCTAGATGCGCACATGCGCGACGGGTCCAGTAGAGTTCGCGCACATGCGTGGCAGGAAGCGGCGCACATGCGCGAGGGTGCCCGAGAAGCTATGGGCCGAGGCAGAATGTCTCGCGCATATGCGCGAAGGTAGTCGCAAGAATGTACTGTTGTACTGTCAGATGTTGATAAAACAGAGATGTTGTGATTTGATTAGAATATTGATACAGAATATTGGTATTGTCATTGCCAGATTGAACAGTGACAGACTTTGAATCAAGACTTTGATTGTATCAGATCGACAGCAAGAAAGGTATAAATAAATGTTGATTCGGGATTGCACAACTCGAGTTAGGTTTGACTTGAGTTTCCCTAAATCACATACTTTATTTTATTGCATTGATATTTGCAGATTATCAGATTGATATGTTAATGTATTGACTTAGAACAGAGTCAGAGTCCGAGTCTAGGGCAGACAGCCTAGCTAGGGCAGAACCGCCGAGTCTTTCTCAGAACCGATAAGACTCTAGACTTACGGTGTATCGACGAGCTTCAGATGTAGATCGACGTCTATCTCAGACACACTCGATACAGCATACCAAAGTCTAAATTAGATTGTGATCCCTAGATTTGAGATAAGATAAGATTAGATCACGAGTCATTAATTCATGTAATCAGATTAGATACATGTTTTGATGTTTATTTATGCTTTTATATATGTTTTATATGATTGCATTTAATACATTGTTTATACTGGGATATTTATATCTCACCGGAGTTATCCGGCTGTTGTCTTGTTTGTATGTGTGCATGGCAACAGGTGGGACAGGTACAGGGTCACAGAGGTGAAGACAGATCGAGATTAGAGTGGTGATACCGGACTTGGACTAGAGCTAGGGTTTAAACACTTAATAGTAGTTGTTGAACCTGAGTATGTATGATTGTATATTTAATCAGAATTACACTTTTATACTGATATGTATAGGAGTTTGATTCCATTACCTTCCGCATTTTAAAAAAAATTAGACCCTGTTTATTATACTTGATTAATTAGTCCCAATCATGATTAAGAACATGATTAGCGTCCGGGTCCCCACACTTAGGGTAGTAATTAAATAGTAAACAAAATGCTAATGGACCCTAATTGTATTTTAAAATGTTTACAAAGGGTCATGAGCCCACTAAGTCTAAAAATATCCAATTTCTTGAAAAATAAACTTAAAACACCTTATTTTAATAAATAAAAATTAAACATGTAGTAAAAAATAATTTTCCTGATAATTCCCTGACCTCCGTTCCTTGATTGAGCTCGAAATACATATAGAAACCCTAATACGAGAATTTTTAAAATAATCGTAAAATGAATCCTATCATACAATAATTATGCATTAAATACATAAAAATAAATAAAAACATAATTTAAATAAAACCCTATATTGAATGCATTCAGGTTACTTAAATATAATTTCTTGGACATTACAACACAGGTACCCCAAAGTAGGAGGAGAGGCAGTCAAGGCAATCAGTGCAACTATTTTCATTACAGTAAATGCAAGTGGGGGACGTTTAAGTGCTTCATGTACAAAGAGAAAGATACAAAGCTGCAGACTGCCAAGGAACAAGGGGCCTACTACTTGTAGGGCCTATGTCATGCATGCAGAGGAGGTAGAATCAGAGCCCGACTCGACATTGATCATCGGTAACAAATTTGCTTAGCATTTCTTTTGAAAATTGCCTTGGTTGTATGAAATATTAAGTTGGTTAGTAGAATTACTTTTGGAACCAAGTACTTTGAATAAAATATGTTGCGTTCTCTAATTAGATTGATTTAAAGGTTGAATTCATTAATTTTATAATTTGGTTGGTAAAAATATGTGATTTCGAGAATTCTTAAGGATTTAATTGGAGATTTTTCGAGAATTATGGGTTTATCGATAGAGTTTCTCAAATTTATTAGGCTTGAACGGATTTGGTGGCATATTTTGTCGCCTGAAGGATATTTATTTAGGTGTAGCCTCCTATGCACTGCTAGATTCAAGATCTACACATTCCTTTATATCCGAGACTTTTGTCATGCAGCTAGAAATTGTACCAAAGGCCGTGGATTTGGGCTTCAAAGTTTTGATTCCTTCCGGGGATCAGATGTTTACTCCGAGGATAGTGAAGAATTTGGAACTTCGATTGCAGAATAATGATGTTCAGGAAAATCTTATTGAACTACCGATGCCTGAGTTTGACATCATCCTGGGCATGGACTGGCTTTCTTCGAAGCAGAGGTCAATATCTATTCGACCGCCCAGCAGAAAATCTTTCATTTTTGAGACAGCAAAGAACAAGCAGATGTCACACATCATTTACTGTATATGTGCTAGGAAATTGATGAAGAGAGGCTGCCAAGCATTTATGGCGAGTATTGTGTCAGTATTTGAGCTATTCAGTATGAGACTAGAGGATGTCGAGATCGTCAGAGATTTTCCTAGCGTCTTTCTTGAGGACGTTTCTGGAATTACATCAGACAGAGAGGTGGACTTTTCCATTGGCTGATGTCGGGTACAATGTTGATTTCTAAGGCACCCTATCGCCTAGCACCAGCAGAGATGAAAGAATTGAAAGATCAGATTCAAGATTTGCTGGAAAAGGGTTTTATTCGCCCTAGTTTTTCTCCATGGGTCGCACCGGTACCATTTGTGAAACGTTCACTACTTTTAAACTTTATAATTCTACTAAATTTTTTTTCTGTATCAAATTTGAAACCTTTAATTAAAACCCACAAAGCTTTTCAAAAATTATAAATGCATAAAAATTCTATAAATCTTCAACCGCCAAAATAATGCGTCAACATTTAAAATTAATCCAAAATTGAATTTCAAAATAAAACATAAATATCTAAATAGACAATCCTCAAAATCTATTCGTAAAACTTTTAAACGCTAAATAAGTGCGGAAAATAAATGTCCTCGAGAGTGTACTTCCGAACCCGATCCACTCAAGCGTCAGTGACTCCCTCAAAATCATCATCGTCTGCAACCATCCAAACCTAGTGAGTCTAATGACTCAGTACATTCTAACCACACATAACAAATAATACATATACAAGCACATGCAGCTTTAAAATAAATCTTTTTTAGTAAAATAAGCTAGCATAAAATCTTGTAATTATATATCATTAAATAATAAAATTTTCCATCATTTATCGTTTTGTGTGAAATTTGATCCTTAAAAGTGACAAGCTTTATCCTCTGGTCGACTGATCAATCTTAGCTCACCATTGCGCAAGGGGACATGCACTAGGCGCCGACATAAAATTGAAATATGATCGTTGGACTGTCTCTGGGGCCTTTTTCAGTAAACAGGCTCCCTCTGAGTCATTTCCTTCACGATATTCCCAAAAATCATATACCATATCCTTTTTATCACAATAAATAAAAATTTAAAAATTGAACAACTTTATCATAAATCATAAAATTTCATATTTTCATCACAAATATTTTAAAATATCATTTAGCATGTATTATGATTCTTTGGGGCACTGCCAAGTCTTTCGTACTACACGGGACGCAAAATGACAATTTTACCCTTGGACGCTAAAATCCCGATTTTGACTTTTTCTTATTTTTATTGACTCGAGCCTTTACCAAATCATCCTATAAGCTTAAAATTTTCATTTAATATTTTTCTTAGACGCAAACCTTGTCATCTAATGTTTTTCTTAATAACTTAATGACTAAACCATGAAGCGTTCCGATTTAATAACTTAATGGCTAAACCATGAAGCGTTTTTAACCCGAATAAATTTAAAACTTAATATTTTATTCCCAAATTTTAAACATAAAATTTTCATCTCTAAACTTAACATGACACCTTAAAATACACTCATAAACATTTCTTAGATGTAAAATTAATCTCATCAATTAATTTCCCAATTCGTTTTAAAACTTAACCGTACATCCCGATTTTAATCTGAATCGACTCAAATCTTAACCAAACTCGAACAATAGCTCATTCACACCTAACCATACCCTATGCAACCCAATTCAAGCCAATTAAAACCCTCGAACGATCCTAGGAAGCTGCTGGAAAATTCTGCTCATGCGAACCAATTAAATAGACACCGTCACTATTAGTGACAATTATTTATTAATACGTCGCAATTAGAGACAATTAAGAAAAAACCGTCGTCATTAGCGATGGTTAAGCAAAAATCGTCGCTATTAGCGAAGGTTGTTTATTAAATCGTTGCTAATTTATAAAATGCGACGGTTTTTCTAAAAACCGTCACTATAGCGATGGTTTTCAGCAAAACCGTCGCTAAATATGGCAACAGTTCAATAAAACCGTTGTTGTTTGTCCAAAAAACACGTTAATCGAGAACGGTTTTCTAAATCCGTTGTCGATTGTCCAAAAAAACACGGTAATAGACAACGGTTTATAGAACCATTGTATTTGACACTAAAAAAATGCTTAAAGACAGCGGTTTCTAGAAAACCGTTGTATTTGACCCCCCCAAAAGACAACTGTTTTCTAAAAAACCGTTGTGTTTTGCTTAAAAAAAAGCTATACGACAACGGTTTTCACTAAAATCGTTGTTAAAAAGTATACGACAACGTTTTAAGTGAAAAACCGTTGTCGTAGGTACCATGTTGAATTGGTTTTTTCTTGTAGTGCAAGGAGTATGAAGATGTATAAGGATCTGCAAACCTTGTATTGATGGCCAGGCATGAAGCGAGATATTTTGCGCTTTGTATCTGAGTGCTTAACATGTCAGCAGGTTAAGGCAGAACATCGGAGACCTACAGGAAAGCGTAGACCGCTCCCTTTTCCCGAGTGGAAGTGGGAGAACATCACGATGGATTTTTCAACAGGATTACCCAAGATAGTTGGAAGGTATAATGCCATTTGGATGATAGTCGATCTACTTACCAAAGCAACACATTTTCAACTAATCAAGAAGACTTTCACCATGACCTAGTACACAGAGTTGTACATCAGAGAGATAGTTAGATTGGAGACCCGAGGTTTACATCTGCATTCTGGAAGAGTCTGCATCGATCATTGGGTACAAAGTTGCAATTTAGTACAGCTTTCCATCCTCAGACCGACAGTCAGTTTGAGAGAGTTATCCAGATATTAAAAGATCTGCTCAGGGCTTGCATGATCGAATTCCAAGGCAGTTGGGAGCCGGAGTTATTTCTCGTGGAATTCACATAAAACAATAGTTATCAACCATCTATAATTATGGCATGGCTACTTACGAAGAACTTTGTAGGAGAATGTCTAGATCACCGATATTTTGAAATGAAGTAGTTGAGCCAACAGAGTTGGGTCCAGACATTGTCAAACAGACTGCAGAGCTAAGAGTCAAGATTTGGGATATGATGTAGATTGTTCAGATTCGACAGAAGAGCTATGCAGATAAGCAGCACAGAGATCTAGAGTTTGCAGTAGGTGACCACGTCTTTAAGAAAGTTTCTCCTACAAAGGGTGTAATGAGATTAGGCTAGAAAGGCAAACTCAGTCCTAGATTCATAGGACCATTTGAGATTCTTGAGAGAATTGGGACACTAGCATACCGAGTTGTGTTGCCACCAAATCTGGCAGGAGTTCATAATGTGTTCCACGTCTCGATGTTGTGGAAGTACATGTTGAATCCTTTGCATATACTGAATTATGAGCTACTGCAGTTGACACCGAACTTGTCATTAGTGGAAAGACCTATCCAGATTCTGGATAGACAGGAAAGAAGACTCAGGAACAAAGTGATTCAAATGGTCAAAGTCAAGTGGCTAAATCATTCGGAGGAGGAAGCTACTTGGGAGACCGAGACTGAGATGAGGAGTTGCTACCCAGAGCTATTCAGTACGTTTTTTTCGAGGACGGAATTCAATTTAAGGGTGGAAGGAATTGTAAGGTCTGAAACTTTGAACTGCGTAACCAGACTGAATGAATATCTAGGGTGTTATTAAAATGTTTATTTAATTATTTTTAAATGCATGTAATACATGGTTATGACATGATTTCATGATTTTATGGCATGGTTTACCTATTGCATAACATAAGGATTTTTAGCAGTATTTCAAGTTCGAATGAGGAACGGAGGCCGGGACAGTTAAGGAAAATATTTTATTAAATAATTATTTTTATTTATTTAAATTATGATGTATGTAATATGAATTTTTGAAAATGAGCATTTTTAATATATTTTTACACGTTGAACCATATTTCAAACTGGTAGACGATTTTTTGCAAAATGGAGAACCATTTGAGGGCTTGAGTAATATTTTTGAAATCAAATTTAAACGAAACATTTTACGAGTGAGCTATTGGGCATGATGAGCCTATTTTATTATATTTTTGGGCCTAGAATCCTACACGTTTTACTTTTCTTTAAACTTCAACCAAAAGCCTTATGTTCTTAGTAAAGAAAACCGCCCACCCTCAACCCTAGCACTCCCTCACTCCTCCAACATCCTTTCGTGAGTTCCAACAGTAGCCTTGATCTGTTTTCTCAAATATTTTCATAAGAAACGTTGTCCCGCCCCTCAGGTGTCTGTATCTCACATCACATACATTGTTTTCCGGGCGTTTAATCGCAAAGGCACACCTGATTCCTTTCTTTTCTCATCAATCACGTCATAATATTTATTTTTATTGTATTTGCATGATGAAATATAGATCTACTGATATGAATGGATTATAAAAGGATTTTACGTGATTTTATTTTGAAAAACATGCATATGGGTCACGTTTTTTGGATGGCTTCAAGGGACCGCCAGGGCCGATGGATAGGGTCTTGAATCACACCTGGGAGAGGATGTTTAAGTGACTGAATCAGATTTAGACCAAGTTTTGTAGATAGACGATCGATTCCCTTGTTGTGGCTTGGTTTTGGAGAGTTCTGGTGGTTCATGTGTATTCAAGAGCATGGGGCTGATGGCCACAGCTAGGGCAGTTCGGGAAGGGTCAGTTGTGGTCTAGGATAGGTTGGTTCGAGCCTGATCCAGGCCATGTGGGCGCATGATGATTTGTCTTTGAGGTTGAAATCTAGGGTTTTTGCGCGTAGGTGTCACGCCACGGCGCTGCCCAATTGCTGTTGCAGTGCTTGAGCTTCGGCTCTTGTAGCACTGCAACGCTGGTGCATGGTGCCTAGGCTTACCAAGCGCCGCAGTGCTACACATCAAGCACCTAGGCGCTTGTCCAATGCATGTGTTTTAGAGATTTTAGTAGACATGGTGTGTTTTGGGTGTCGGTATTGTTAGAGTAGGTGCCCGTCGAGCCAAGTGTTGGCCGAGTGTTCACAATGAAAATCTATGTATAAGCAATCTTTATTTTAATAATGTTTGAGATTATTATTATGGCACATCTTTATCTGTATACCCATGCTAGTTGCATAGATAAA
This sequence comes from Primulina eburnea, assembly GCF_022965805.1. NCBI lineage: Eukaryota > Viridiplantae > Streptophyta > Magnoliopsida > Lamiales > Gesneriaceae > Primulina > Primulina eburnea. The sequence continues at coordinate 30,195,503 of NC_133102.1, forward strand.
GCCCTTGAATATACAAATAGTAGAAAGAATATGAGATGCTCATATGATGAGTATCATGAAACTCATATTTGTAATACTGTATATTCTAAACGGTTCCTAGTCGATTCAGCCGCCACTAAGAAGGATATAGGCCGCTAGAGTTCGAGACTAGTATCTGCGATGTGAGTACCATGTTTCATTGGTAGGGGACATTGTGATGTCCGAACATGCAGATAGGTGCTCCTTGTAGAGTGCACTGAACAACCCTCCATAAAAGGACTTTCCAAGTGGTTCTCACTTATCGAGTGGAAATGTCCTAGTTTATGGTTGTACAGAATTAATCCTTATGACCCGGGACAACATTGAGACTCTATGTGCTAGAATTACACTTTGACTTGTTTACCGACTCTTATGGGGTCATCAGGTGGCAAGGTTGGGTGTTCTGTCGAAACACATAGGAGTCGATGCATTGTAGTCGGGGATTCACCGCTTACCTTCGGGTATGGATATCCTATGTGTTATCATGTGTATGTAGATCGAAATCTCTGGCCAGAGTATGGTGGTAATTATGAAAGGGTTTCATAGATTACACCATCGATGCAACTACGACATGACACATAGTATCGATTCATTGACAACTCTCGATAAACCAATGGTTGTCGAATCGATCGGGATATATGAGTTGAAGGGACCGTACTGTACGCTAACCATAATTGAATGGTTCTTGCAGGCACTATCATGTGATACCTAGGGAATCACGTAAGCGATGCTGCTAGGCGTTTAACGTGATTGGTTGGGTACTATCAGACTTGAGTTCTGACGTTCTTATTATCAAGGTGTTGATAAATAAGAATGGAGCAATTGGGGTATGCTCATATAAGGACATGTTTAGTCCGAATCACATAGAGATGTGAACCCACGGCTAGTTGTATCAATGAACCATTGAGGGCCACACAAGTACTAGCTTTCTAGATCCCGTTGAGAAGTAAAAATAGTTCAATGTGTTGAACGGCTTATAAAGGAGTTTATAAGCGTGAGGAAAATTAGAAGTATGACTTCTATAAAGGAGAAATTAGTTCAATGTGTTGAACGACTTATAAATGAGTTTATAAGTGTAAAGAAAAATAGAAGTATGACTTCTATGAGAGAAATGTAAATTTTAATTTAAGGAAGTGTTCCTAAATTAAAATTGGCCAAGTGAATAATGTAATTGAAAATTGTGATTTTCATAAACATTATTATGGACTAAATTAAATTAATTCAAGTGTTGAATTAATTATACACTAGTGGGCCTAGTAGAGTCCAAATAATTAAATTAATTCAAGTGTTGAATTAATTAAATTATATTGAGTCTTGAAGAGCTCAATTAAAATAATTATTTAACTAGTGGGACTTGGGTAAATTCAAGTAATATTTAATTAGTCTCAAATATGTTTGAGATAATTAAAATTTAGTCCAAGGTTTTAATTTGATTAAAAACCATATAATATGCATGCATGGGAGGTGAAAGGTTGGGAGACTACTTTTTGTGTTTTCAAGGCATGGCATGCAACTTTTTGGAACAACTTTTCCCACAACAAAAAAATGTCTTTCCTTCTCTCCTAGCATGAATAGTGGCCGAGTTACTATTCACATTTTTCTCCAAGTTTTTCTCTCAATTTTCTTCTTCAATTGTTGAGGAAAGAAATCACTTCTCTTTGAATAATCTTCTTATTTTTCTAGTGCAAAATAAGAAGGGTTCTAGCTAGTTAGTGGTGGGCTTGATTGGAAGAAAGGAGTCCAAAAGAAAGGTGAAGCTTGTAGATTGTCTACCTTCAAGAGCTAAGGTGTTTACACCTTAGTTGGAGCCACAATCAATCTTTGAGATTGATAGGTAATTTTCTCAACACCCTATGCTTGAAAGTTGAGATTTTTGTATATGCTACACTAGTACACATGGTGGCCGAAAATTTCCTTGCAAGAAAATGTGATTTTCGAAAATTTTGTAGCTTCCGTTGTGTTTTTCGGTCACCTTATTCGATCCCTTTCAGGTATGTCAATATGTCCATGGTTATTGATGGTTTAATTGGGTCATACGGGGTTTGGTTAGGTGTACCTGAACTATGGTTAAGTTTCGGGTTGATTCGGGTTAAAACCGGGACTCTGATTTAAGTTTTAAGAAGTTAAAGCATTGGCTCGAGTTTACGTTTAAGAAATGATTAAAATATTTCTTTTAAAGTGCTTGATAAATTTGAATGGGAAATGGTCAGTTTGCACCCGAGGTAGGTTAGCAGTTCTGGCAGTGCCCTGAAATTTGTTATGCATATTTATAATGTTTATTGAATTATGAATATGAATTTTCATGGTAATGCTGAAAAACACGTTGAATGCATGGTTTTAAGGAAACGTATGTATATGCATGAATTTTACAAGTGATGAATACGATAACATGTTTTTGAAGGAGGTGAGTTGGTTGTGATTAATACAAACACGAACAACACGAACACGAACATGTAAGGCCAAAGCTAAATGAGCGAGTAAAACTGTCGCTGATGTCCATGTCCGTCGGGTACCGCGATTATACGTAGATGGATCCATCGACCTAGAGCTGATAGGAAAGTCACAACTAATGATCAAAATTCGATAAGGTAAAATGAATACATATATGATGATACAATATGACATGATAAGATATGGAAATGTTTATGTTTATGCTCATTCTTTTGAAGATCATGAATGTTACTTTGTTTACAGTATTTTTCACTATTGCATAGTATGTATATATATTTGTTATAACGGTTTAGGTGTGTTGAGTCATTAGACTCAATATGTGTTATTGGTACAGGTGAGAAGTTTGTTGATGAGGAGACTGGAGGTGCTGAGGACTGAGTGGACTAGGAATGGTGGTGCACTGGAAGCCCGAGAACCTTACAATTCTTCCGCATTTTAATGATGTTACACAGTTTGATGAGGGCATTGGTTAAACAATATTCAAAACCTTTATGATTTTCATACTTTGAGGGTTGTCATGTCTTTAATATTCTGATGTGGTTGTCTTACTTTAAACAATAAACGTTTTAGTTTGTCTTACCTTTAGATTTTTTTAAATTCAGTTAATTTATTTGGTATTTCGATCATTTGGTAAAATAAATGGGACAGATTTTTATATATATATGTATGCATATTTCAGCCAAGGCCTCTATTTCAAGAAAAAACAATTCAGTAGTATTTAAGAAGTGACATTTCATGATACCTCCATGACAATCATGCATTGTGTATCATATATTATTTTATAAATACATGTTGTATTTATTATGGTTTTTCCATACGGGATATTTTCTCAACCCCAAATGGGGTTGTTGTTATCCTTGTGCGTGGAAAATGGCATGTACCACAGGTCATCAGGAAACCAAAGAGGGTATTTCAGGAGGGAGTCATGTTGAGTTGTGTCGTCTATCCCAATTTATATATGTAACTATATCGGAGCATGTCTTTGAAGACGTACGTATTTGGTTTCAGTTATGTGTGAGAATGTTTTATACAGAGATGTGTTTAGGCGAGACTTTATTATATATTATTTTTAGTATTATAATCACTGTTTGTATATTTTAGGGTTTGTTTCTCTACTGTAATTGATTAATTCTAATCAAATTGCATGATAATAACAATTAAGAGCAACTGCCCCACACAATTAAACCTACATCATTCCAAATTTAAATGATAATACCTAATATCTAATAAATCATTTAATTAAGTGATAAATTATTGTCTCATTATACATAAGTGTGATATAATATTGTCAACTAACATATCTTGCCATGAGAATAAAGTGGTTTGTCTTGCCTGAAGCATATTCAATGGATATGAGATGATCTATTTGTTCGACAAAAGTTGATCTTCATATCAAAGTTGATCATCCACATCAAAACTATTTGCTTTGAAATTCCATAATGTGTGTTTCAATGGGATGGGCATGCGAATTATCTTATACCATCGGTGTTATATCGTTCCAATTTAATTGATTTTAGTTTGAAAGTTGATTATCAACATCATTTAAAGTTGAATTAGCTAACTATCATGTCGAATTAATTTTAATCTTAATATATAATATTCAATTTCATTTATAGAGTACTTATTTACATTTGAATAGTACCCGAGATACATAAATCATGCCTAATTTATTAGTTATTGCACCTTATATATTTGACAAAGAATTTAGTTAAATTCCAAAATTATCGTCTCATTATACATAATTGTGAGATAATATTATCAACTAACATATATTGTCATGAGAATGAAATGGTTTGTGTTGCATGGATCATATTCAATGGATGCACGACGATATGTTCTACAACTATTAATATCCATATCAGAGTTGATCATCTACATCGAAGCGATATGTGTTGAAGTTCTGTAACGTGTGTCTTAATGGAATTGATATTGATGTTATCCGGGTAAATCGGGTGAGCAAATTCGAGGCGATCCACCTGATTGTGATATAGTGTTTAAGGAAAATGAGTAAGGAAACGATATATCTTGTGACGAAAATATATCTCTGTAATCTTGGGCCTCTACCGTGACCCGCAAACAACGAAATGAACTCGTGAATGGGCGCCGGAGGAGAGTCCTGCGTATCCACTTTGATGCCTAAGTTAGCAGGTGAAGAAGAAATGTGAAATGGCTTGTATATGTGTGAATATACGTGAGTGCTTGAGAATTCAAAGTTCCAGAATCTGTAAATGAGATTGATATATGCTATTTATCCGAGGAAATCTCATGATTACCTTGTTTTCAGTGCCTACCTGCTAAATATGATAAGGCGGCTGCCCATACCCTACTTCTGATAACTTTTTTGACACGCCAAACCCATGTTGTTCTGACAGAAATTATATCCAAGCATAAAGTAGCCCATACTTGTACACTCGAGTGTGGACATACTTCTCGAGGTAGCTCGAGTAGAAAGTTCCCGAGAGCTGGTATGAGAGCCCGGGCTCTTGATTGCCCGAGAAGAAAATATCCCGGGTAATCCCGTGCTCGGCCGCTGAAGAAAGTGATCTGCATATTGACTCTAATTTGGGCTATCCATTTAGTTTCCAGGATAATCAATGATCTGGGATCTTATAGAGGTATCATCACCCATCCCTTAAAGTATTCGGGCTAGAGTCTTACTCGTTGTCCCAATCAATGATGCTTGGGCTTTAATAGAAAGATAACCAATTCCTGATTATAAAAGCATCAGGGGCTTTAAATTTCCCAGATATGGGATGAGGTGCCGGGGAACTCCAATCTTCCGGGCTTAAGATAAGATTTCAGGGTCTGATGTCTCTCGAACTTAAGATAAGATGCCTGGACCTCATGTCTCCCGGACTTTACATATTTTTGTCGTTTAATCTTCTCGGCCAATGGAGCTGATCTCATGATGACGTATGCCCTAAAATTCCAATGGTCTGAAACGTTTCGTATTCCTGAGAATATGATAAGTCTGACACGCTTCGATTTCCGCGCCTGTCTTTTCATCTTCCCGCGCAATTTCCAAGGTGGCTATTATCTGTTCGATCTGATTTATATCTACGCTTGAGATCATTCCTTCTTTGCCGATAAATAATAACTCACCCTCTTCATTTGTCACTTTCTAAAATTTCGAATTTCTCTCCATAGCACTCCGACGCATGGCGCTAATCTCCAATCAGGCGAACTTCTTTTCAAGAACTCTTCAAAAATCCTCCGTTCTACCATCATCGTAAGTTATTTCCTCTTCATTTTCTTACAATGTCAAACTCCACTTCTTCCACCTCAGGAGCAAATACGCTAGGCTCGCCTAGATACGAGTCCACCGCGATGCGCTCCCATTCACCTCCTCCTTCTCCACCACCACGCATTTTCGCCCAATCTTCTAAAAAGCCAAAACCGGAAAATACAAGCCTTCTTATTCTGGCCCTCCCGAGCTCTGAAAAAGGGCAAGGGTTAGGGCAAAGCCCGAGCTTCCTCCCCACCCTAGTGTGATACTCCTGGAGTTCCATGGTTCTCTTCAATGATCAGCAATTTGCCCTCGAGAGCGGATGAGGAGCTCAGCACCCTTGGTTCCATCCCCTCTTCTTACCAAATTTCGATACCCGACCCCTCGGATAGGGCCAACTGAAACATCTGCTATTCGTTTTCTTAAAACGTACTAGACATTTTTTTCTCCTTAATCTCCATAATTCAAAATATACATATATTTAAATACTTTAAAATACCTTGACACCAATTTAAAAAAAAAAAACAACAACCAACTCTATTTAAAAAACCAAAGGAAATAGTTTAAAGCATAAAATCGTCAAACGTTTACCGACCTAAAAACATTATTTGAAAAGTAAAACACATACTATAACCTCTCAAAAACCACTCATAAACATAAATAGAAGTCATAAAATATATTTAACATACTTATAATCATAAATCATAAACTAGTGCGGAAATTAGCGTCGGTTCTCGGGTTATGCACACCTTCAATCCAGTCATATCAACTATCAAGACCTCTATTAAAATTATTATCATAATCACCTGCATCAATCACACCTAGTGAGTTTAAAGACTCAACACACCATAATCTTGATAACAAGTACTACATATACAGATCACATGAAACAGTGAAAAATACTTGTACTTAAAATATCGTTTTCATGAAGATGCATAAACATGAACATGAACATTTTCGTAAACATTTTCATGATGCATAAACTTCAAATATAAACATTTTAATATCATCCTCAACATATTCATATACATATTATCATCAACATATTCATATACATATTATCATCAACATATACGTATTCTTTTTTCCTTTCGTTGAATTCAGAAATTTAATTGTGACTTTCGTGTTCATCTACGTCTATGTGTTGAGCGATGGATCTATCTACATGTAACCACAGTACTGGGATCGTGTAGGTGCCCCATATGCAGTTGCTACAATGGTGACGATTGCCCCCCTTGCACTGTGTCTTCTCTGATGTCTTCGGGACAATTTCTTTAAGTGGTTGTCCTTGTGGTTTTGATTGTCCCGGCCGCTTAGGTTGTCCCATGAATGATTTTTTACTCTGCTGAATCGGTTACCGATTAGCTTGATGGGCACGATTCTTTTTACGCTGCATCTCCCAATCAATATCCTTGAGTGACTGCTCGGCGCTAAAATCTTTTGCAACGATAGTAGTATAATCAGTAGGATCAATGAGTATCACATAGCGTCGGATTGTGGGCCTTAATCCTTCAAGGAAGTGTCGTAATTTCTCGCCGCATCATTCGCAATCAAGGGCACAAAATGACAGCCCATATCAAACTTCTGCATAAACTCACCCACAGACAAATCCCCTAACGGAGATCGTAAACTATCTCTTAAGCCTAGAACAGACATCAGATGTGAAATATTTGTCGTAGAACACCCTCTTGA